>NC_061119.1:37138006-37138651 GCF_002878395.1 Capsicum annuum | reverse complement strand
TATATATATTTAGACTTAGATTGCTAGTTACTATTTATTGTTTTTGTTATTATCTGTCTATATTATTTATTTATTATTATTATTATTATTATTATTATATATTTGTCTTTATTATAATCACTTGTCTATTTTATTTATCATCTGCTTATATTACCTATTATATCTATCTAACTATATTATATCCATTTGTCTAATTTATTGGTCATGAGCTGGTTAATTTAGAATTTTTTTTCTTTATGACATCCTTCTTATAATCTAATGGGTTCAATTGAAATAAAATAATTAATGTGTCTTCTATTATATGCTATTAATAAATTGTCTAGTAGACATATTTACGGCTGGAAGAAAAATATTTAGTAAATTTGATTGTAAATCTAGATATTGGCAGATTAAAATGCATGAAGACAGTATGGAATGGACAGCTTTACTGGGATTGTTAGATTTAAATATTCTAGCTTCTTTAAATTATCTATCTTTTCACTACTTTTCTTTATCCTAACGAGGGTGTATTATTACTACACTGTTTTCTAGCTGCTTATATTCTAAAATTTCTATAGTCTATACAATATTTAATACTTTCCAATCTACACTTTAACAAACTTATATGATATATATATATATATATATATATATATATATATATAT
>NC_061119.1:37063164-37137906 GCF_002878395.1 Capsicum annuum | reverse complement strand
ATATATATATATATATATATATATATATATATATATATATCAGTTGTGGTTCCCTGTTAGGTGGTCTTTATATTATCTAATTATGTTTCTGTATGATCAAGTCAGTCATGTGGTTTGTTTTGAATTTATCTCACTTTGACATAAATGTAAAAAGTAATTTGCTTAGAGTTCTCCCTGGTATTCTCGCTTAGATTACTGCTTTTTTTGGTTTGAGTGAAACAAAACTAAATATTTCTTGGCGTTTGTCTCACTTTACTTTATTTGTTGGAGTTAGTCTAGAGTCTCAAGTTTGATACGAAGATCAAAATAAAGCTTCATTCTGATTTGACTGTCTGGTTACAATGTAGTTCAAGAGAAGAAAAGCTATATTTTCATTCCATAGTTGGCTTGAATTAGCTATTTTGTTTTCTCTGTTTGCTTACCTGATATGAAGGAACTGAGTTGCGTTGTTGTTGCGAACTTACATCAGTTGAGTCTGCCCCTTTTTAGATTCTTGTGAAAAAAGAATAGTTTGGATTTATTTTTTGGATTTCGTGACGTGTCCGTACATATAGAATCAGCTAAATAATCAAAATATTACTATTTCTATCTTGATATTCCCTTTGCATGCTGGACTCATTGTCTGCCTCAGATGGTTGTAGAATTAATGAGCTACTCTATCATGTGATTGTGAAAGTCTATTTTTTGCCACCTACGGTTATTCGTTTCCTGCTTGCACTCATTAATGTTGTTTGAAGTGATTTGATTACTTTTTATGGACTGGAGACAAATTGCACATTACCAACTCATATATGGGATGTTCTTGTGTTCTGTCAAATAAATGTTGTTCAAATCATTTACTTCCTTAGCTTTTAAAACAAATATTCTGGACATGGAAGCCATTCAAATGTTTTAAGCTCTAAAAATATCTAATGGATAATAGTTTCTTGTTATTTCTCTTTAACAATATTATTTATCATCATTTTTCATATAAAACGCATCAATTTTTTTTTGCTCCTTGGTAAAACATTTCTTTGAGTTCGTTTGAGTGTCAAAAGGCATGAACATGGCATGGCTTGACTCTATCTGACATGTATTAATTTGTGTTTTGACCATGTTAAATAACTACAATATATACTTACTTTACAACTGTTGCCTTGTGTTCCATGCCTATAACTTTGCAAAAGCTATAATATTATTTGGAGGTATAGTGTTACTTGTTTCAAACTAAATTTTGTGCCTAGAATAAATTTATATGGATCTGTACATGTGTTCATAAGTAAGTGTTCATGGTTGTCCATACATAAACACATTCTTATGTGTTAGTCAATCTGTAATGCTATGTAAATTTTACACTCACATTATTATATCTTTAACAGATCCTTAGTTCTTATCCTTTTCTTTATCTCATGTGAACTCAGAGTACATTTGGGGTCTCATGGTTTGACTCCATCTCTGTCCAAATCAAAAAAGCGATAATAGATGTGTCACATGTTTTCATCTAGGAGTCTAGTATCTCTTTTGCTCTTTAAAGCTTTATTCTTTTTGTATATATTTGTCATTATTTTCATTAAACATTTCGCACATTATTATTTGAAATTTGTGTTTTATATGTTCTTATTTGAATTAATCTTTGAGTATTGTAGCAAATTTATCTATTCCCTTTTAGCCTCTTAGATTTTAAGCTTAGCATAATTAGGGATGTACATAGGTTGGTTTGGTTTGTTTTTCTATTGAAAAAAAAAACAAACCAATTATGTCGGTTTATTAAAACTATAAACCAAATCAAACCAACATAAAATCGGTTTTTCTGGTTTAGATTTTAGTCAATTCTTTCGATTGTTCTTATTTTTTTTTTTCAGTTTTTCTCAGTTTTTTTTATAATATTTATTTTTTACAATTATATTGTGATTGAAGTTTAGATCAACTATGTTTTCATTCATTTGCTAATGAAAAACCATAATTATGAAAAATTGAGGAGCGAAAAACTCTCTTGACATTTAAATATAAGATGAAAAGTGAAAAGTTTAGGTTTTAAGTTATATTGGATTTTGGATCATTTTATTAGCAATTAATGGATAAATATTATAATTTAAAGGCCCAAATATGAATATATATATATATATATATATATATATATATATATATTAATCGCATGTGCCTCGCACGTGTAACTTTTGATTATTTAAAATTAAATAATTTTGCCTATTGTAGAGATTTTTAATAAAGTGTAAAAGTTCAAATCACCTTTTAAAAATTTGTCACACTTTAATATAATAATGCAAATATAAAAATATACACATATATGTTTTACCACTACAAATTTCAAGTGGTTGATGTATCATTACTTTTACATTTGTCATATAATACTTTTTTTCCCTTGTTGCCACATGCTAAGAGAAACGAATCAATTTGAATCATATTGGTGTTACGATTTTTTTTCTCCTTTTTTATATTTAAAATCTTTTTTTATTTTTAAAGTCAAATCTTTACAAAATCATTGTTACACTCCTATTACGTACTTAAAATTTTTAAAAATCTGGAACTTCTTAAATTTTTCTTATTCTAATAGTTTTATATTTATCTCTAATTTTTCAAATTT
This sequence comes from Capsicum annuum, assembly GCF_002878395.1. NCBI lineage: Eukaryota > Viridiplantae > Streptophyta > Magnoliopsida > Solanales > Solanaceae > Capsicum > Capsicum annuum. The sequence continues at coordinate 37,135,325 of NC_061119.1, read as the reverse complement.
TTTAAAAATCAAATTTAGTTGACTTAGAATTCTTAAACTGGTGAAAAAAAAAGTATTAGTTGTCATTAATTTTGATGACTTCTAATGAAGAAAGATTTTACTATAAATATATTTAATTAATTTTTAACTCTTAAATTAGAAAAAAAATATTAAAATTCTTATGACTTCTAATAAGGAAAAGTTTTACCATAAATATATTTAATTAATTTTTAACTCTTAAATATTAGAAAAAAAAGGTCAAAAGTCAATTTTGTCTAAAAGAAAGACTTTTAATAAAGGGCAAAAAGTTCAAACAACATTTCTAATGTCTTTCACACTTTTAATATATTATAGATATATACATCTACTTTCTAAATATTAAAAATTAATAAAACTAATTGAAAAAGTATTTAAAAAGTAAATTATAATTAGTATTTTATGTATAAAAAAGTTAAATTATATACATGCATACACACACACACACACACATATATATATATATATATATTATGTCGGTTTGATTTGAGTTCGGTTTGACTTTTTTTTAGTTAACACCAAACCAAACCAAGAATGGTCGGGTTTTTTTTCAAATGTCAAACCAACCAAACTAAATCATAAGTCGATTTTTTTCTCGATTTGGTTTGTTTCTTCGGTTTGGTTTGACTTGACGGTTTGGTCTGTACACCTCTAAGCATAATGATTAGGCTTCGATATTTAATTTGTATCGTTAAGGTTAATATTCGATAGGTAAAAATATTTTAGAATAAATGATTGAGTTGTTAGAACCCTTTAATGCTTTCATAAAGAATAATGACTAATTAATTTAGTCAAACCTTTTCAATTTTTGCAAATACCCCACCCATCAAAACTCAATTTTATAGTTTAAATATTTACAACTTTTTATATTATTTTTAACGTCATTTCAAGTTTTTTAAGATTTTCAAAGCAAATGAGTAGAACTTTTAGTTACTACAAATGATCATTTTTAAATCCTCACCACTTTTTCACAAATATCAAAAGAATTTTCTTTTTTTTTCAAGTTAAAGTTTGCTTACCAATTTTAAGTTTGAAAAATGTTTCCTCTCCCAATTAATTTGAAATAAGAATTGTTTTCTCACACAATCGCATTTTCAAATATTAGCACTTGTCTTTGATTTTAAATTTTTAACCTAAGTTTGGCCAGTTAACCGTAGTTAGCAAATCCTTTAGGGTGCCTAATCCCTTCCCTTTAGGATAGTTAGAACCTAGAATCCTAGCATGAGTAGACCTTAAAATGAAGTCTGTAATTGTGTTAATCAGATAGTTTATAATAGGTGTCCGAATTCACCGTAAATTAATTAGGTGGCGACTTCCTTAATTTGATTAAGACATTTTCAATATGTTGTACACTATTTTGACCTCGTATTAAAATGACGTATAACAAGACAAATTCACTTAATGTCACATCCCTACTAATAACTATCTCTGGAGTCTTCTGATCTATACACCACAATCCGTAACCTTTCACTCCTGTTGCATACCTTAGAAATATGCATGTTTTTGCTCTCAATTCAAGTTTTTCATCCCTCATATGATCATAAGTCGGACAATTAAATATCTTCAAATTTGACTAATAAGTAGGCGAATCAAACCAAATTTCAAAAGAAGTTTTGAACTCAATAGCTGTGAATGGAGATCTATTGATCAAATAACAAGTTGTATTGATTGCTTCACCCCAAAAATTCTTGATAACACGTGAATGTTAAAACATACTTCATGTCCTACCACAAAGTGTTCTATTCATATGTTTTGTAACACCATTTTATTGTGGTATTCAAACACAAGTGTGGTGGTTCACTATGTCTCTTTGGTGCATAAATTATTGAACTCTAAGTTGCAAACTTCCAACCCATTGTATGTTCGAAAATGCTTAACTTTTCTTTCATTTTACCGCTCAACCATCGTCTTTCATTTAACAAATGTCGAAAACACCTCATATTTTATTTTCAAAAAATATACCCATGTTATTCCTGAGTAGTTATCAATCAAGGTCATCAAGTACTTGGAACCACTTTTGGAGGAAATTTTTTTTGGACCCCACAAATCTGAATGTATATATTCTAACTTGTTTCTAGTCTTGTGTCGTGCCTTCTTACTGAACTTCACTCGTGTTTATTTACCAAACACACAATGCCTAAAAACATTCATGGCTTGATTTTTGTAGCCATCAAACAATTTTTTCTTGTCCAATAAAGACAATTACTTGTCACTCATATGACCAAGTCGCAAGTGTCACAATTGAGATCGATTCAACACTCTTCCTAGAAGCTACAGTTTCTTTTTCTTCAACTATACTCGCTTGAAAATAATACAGTGTAGAATAAATCTTGCCTTTCATGACTATCATGGAGCTTTTACATACTTTAAGTGTTCCATTCTCAGAGTGAAACTTATACCCTTGATCATCCAAAGTCGAAAGAGAAATCAAATTCCTTTTCATCTGAGGAACACACCAACACTTAATATTTCTGAAAATACCATCGAACATTCTTAGGTTGATGTTACCAATCTACTCTACCTCTAATGGATTATCATCATCTTGGTAGACAATCCCACTCTTCTACTTGTAAGCTGCAAACCAGTTCTTGCGTAGACATATGTGAAAATTGTACTAGAATCAAGAACCCAGGAATTGTGTCTATGATCAGAAGTCCAAACACAAACTTCTCCTACATAGTCATTGTCATTAAAATTACTACTAGTGTCAATAATATTTATAGACTAATAAATTTTCTACTTCTTCTTTTCTCCCTTAGCTTAGGACAATCTCATTCTGTAATGACCCTTCCCTCCCCACACTCATAGCAGTTCTGCTTCTTTACTCTAGACTTTGATATGTCGTTAGATTTTTACCATCAAATATTTTCTGTCGTGTTCTTATGAAACCCTACTCAACCTTCACCCTCAACTCTGCTACCCGAAAAGCTTTTTGTCAACTCTTTAGATTTTAGTGCATTACTAACATCATCTAGTAGGATACTATCTTTCCCATTTAGCAACGTATCAATAATAGTATCGTAAGACGATGGTAAAGAATATAACGCGATTAGGGTTTGATCCTCACTATCAATTTTAATATTCATATTCTTTAAGTCCATTATAATTAAGTTAAACTCATCAAGGTGAGGTTTAAACGATGTAGCTTCATTCATACAAAGATTGTACAATCTGTTTTTCAAGTAGAAGCGGTTTGTCAGCGATTTTCTATAATACAGATCTTCCAACTTCTTTCATGCTGTTGTTGCAGATTCCTCTTCAATAACTTTTCAAAGTATCAAAGCCATCTTCTTCAGTTCTTCTATCTCTCAATCTTTCAACTCTTTTGGAAAGTCTTCTCAGTTTCCTTCCATAACCCTTGTAACGCTAGGGACAACCTCATTCTAATCTTCCATAGACAAAAACTAGATCCCCTATTGAATTTCTCTATTACATACTTTGTTGAAGATTATGGAGATATCTTAATCCTTGATTATGTGTAGAAACCCCAATCTTGATCTGATACCTATTATTGCAAAAATATCGTGAATTAACTAGCACACAATCAGGGGCGAGCTACAGTACCTTACGGGCGGACGAACCCAGTAGTTTTTACGTAAACCTTATATTTATACTTCTAAATCTGAATATATGTATATCATCATAAACTGCGAACCCACTATCAAACATAGTTGCTTGGCCCAGTGGTTGTTGGGTCAGTTTTATGGTATCTTTGGCCCATAGACGTGGGTTCGTACCCCAGCAATAGCATATGTTTTTTTTCCTTGATGTTCGGCTAGGCCTAGTCCTCCAAACAAGAGCAAGAGTGTTTTTCACTATGAAAGAAAAAAGAAATTTCTTGATGTTCGGCTAGGCCTAATCCTCTAAACAAAAGCAAGAGAGTTTTTCACTATGAAAGAAAAGTGTACAATACTTTTTCCCTATGAAAGAAAAGAAGTCTACAATACTTTCGAATCCCCAACTACATCTCCTATATATAGATCCAAAAATAGTCTCAAATCTATAAGAAAAAGGTTCTCCCAATCCTACAAGGACTATATTTTTCTTTTCCAAATCTATTAGGACTAAGGGTCTCCTATACCAATAGGGATTATGAATTTTCTAAAATCTACAAGGAAAAATTCTAGACATAATTAACAACTTCATTGAGTCAAAAGTTTTTCATAAAAAAATTCCACATATATATATATATATATATATATATATATATATCACAATTTATTTCCTGTTTGGTAACCGCATAATCGGATTCTTTAGCACAATAAATGGTAGCTGAAATGACAGTAGCTACTACATTGCTTATGAAGGATACCTTCCTTTGAGCTGTAATAGCTTCATTTTGTTAGGATTTTTGCCCTGATTTTCTTACCAAAATTAAGTTTTACTTTTTCTTGTAAGGAAAATAAAAGTAACCATAAATACTTTTACTTTTTCCTAAAAGGAAAATATAATTCTTTTCCATATTTGGCTAACCTCTTTCTTGGAGGAAAGGTTTTGAATATCTATAAATAGAAGAACCTCCTTCTTATATCATAACACAATAACATCCACAATGTAGTCGTTTAAAGAGTTTTGTTTAGGGAGAGATTTTCTCTCTAATAGTTTTATGTTTTCTTTTATATTAGGTTTTTATATGTAGGTCAATTGGCCAAACTATATAATCATCATGTTTTTAGTATATTTTTCTTTCCGTCTGATTTATCATCTCAATAGTTTGCAACTAATAGTTTCCGCATGACGCCATCTCGATTTCGAACCCAACACATTTTTCATAGATAGTACTTATGGTTCTATAGTTCTGGTTGTTGATGAATTTCTAACAAAATTTTCTTGTCTCGAGTAGTTAATTATATAAAGCTTAGAGTTGAATAATATCCAGGAAGTTATTGCCTCAAATGAGTTCATTCTAAGGTAAAAAGGTAATAATTTTTGTAAAAAATCTTTTTTTATTTGAATTTATGGTTGCGCCACTGAGTTGTGAGGTTGTTCATCACTATATGATGTTTTTGGTATGACGGACAAATATTTTTTTATCTTCTTATGTTTGGTTAGCTTAAATGTTTTGAAAAATGTTCTTTCAAATAGATTTATTTTCCACTCCCTTCATAAAGTAAGGAAAATATTTTTCAAAACTCTTTTTCAGACTCACTTTCTAATTCCCGACCCCGCCTGAGTATTGCGTCCCTGTTACTGACCCCAACATGGGACCCGACTCCTTGTAGAAACTTAATTTTATTCCTTTCGAAAATCCAATTTATTTATTTTTTACCTCACTTTATTAAACACTCTCACCCATGTAATTATACCCCATAAAAAATACAAAAATAACAAAATTTATATAAATTCCTCCATTTTTTTTGTCATATACCCACAACTCATTGAAAATTCTCACAATTCACACATATACCACACATAATACCTCACAGCATATCATATACACCACACACACAATCCAATTCGGGGGGAACACTCCATTTTCCTGGCCTTTTTTTCTTCATCGTCACACACACAAAATACTCACCAACTTCCATTGATTCCATTAAACACACTTAATTCACTGGACACAGATCGCATAGATAGAGATCATCATCCATTTTTAGGGACCTCACAATTAATACACAGAGCACTCATTTTCAACCTCTCACCATCCTCTCACCATCGCGCACACACACAGTAGAGTTCGAGAAGAGACGAGAACGGGTAGAGAGTAGGGAGACGAGAGAGGGAGAAACGGAGAGAAGACAAAGAGAGATCTGAGAGAGGAGGGTAACACAGAGAGAGAGAACACAAAGATTTCGGGTGTTGGTTACGGTTCCGGTGACAGCTTCACCGGAACTGCATCAAAGCTGTCCTAAATCCGTTCAAACTCATCGGAATACGTCAGAGGTGGTACGTCTTCATCGTTTTCAGTCACCGTCAGAGCTTGGTGAGATACGTATCTCCTCTTTCGCCTGGTCTAACCAAATAAACAATTTAGAATTACCCAGTTAAAAGAAACTGGGGCATGAGTTAATCCTCTTTGTTTAAGTCGGTTCCAAAAGTTGTAAGTTGTACCCCACTTCAAGTGTCGTTTGGACCTCATTCCATTATTTTTTTCTAACCTTATTCAAAAGTCAAGTTATAACCAAAGAAAGACCTTCAGATAAATTTTTGAGAATGTTAAGGCTAAACATGCAATGGATATGATGACATATTTTGGGAACTACTTGTCTTCCTCAGTATAAGGAATCAGGAGAGAAATAAAAATGAGAACGTCTTATTGGTGAAAACCCTCACAGGCACCGTGAGATGATGGTAAGTTGAGAAAGATAAAAATAAGAGTTTTATCAGTGAAAACCCTCACGAGCACTGTAAGGAGACTATGAGATAAGAGAAATAAAAATAAAAGAGTCTCGTTGGAGAAAAATCATCATGGACATCATAAGGCGATAGTGAGCTGAGAGAAAAATGAGAGAGGCTTGTCGGCGAAAACCCTTCAAGGTGTCACTAGCCAAAGAGGTCTTAAATACAATTGACCTAAAGAAGCAACTCAATTTCATGGCCATTAACTCAATAAAAATTTGTAGAAAATTTGGATAGAAAGATCAGACAGCTTAATCCAAAATGCATGGCATAATCATTAGAGTTGACTATCATTTTTAGATAAAATTTTTGTTTCTTTATTTCAAATAGGGACATTCATTGTCTTTTATTTCTTCTTTATATTTTTATTTTATTTTCTTGAGTTGGTTATTCAAATAAAAATTATTGTCATTTTTCTCTTATCTTTGAGTCAAGTCCAGGTCAAAACAAGTGAGAAAAGATTTCAAAACTGGCTACGAGCTTCTTCAATTGTATAAAGTATGACAGAAAGGCCAATGCATGAAAGAGAAATGATTGTGAGCCGAAATAATGCAAATAGAAAGTTTTGTCAACAGACAAATCTGGGAACTCGTGGAAATACCAAGGTTCAATAAGTTTATCTGAGGGACATAGAAAAGCGCAGATGTTGTGTTTTGTTTCAGAGTCACTCTTAATAATCTGAGTTTGGGTCAATGATGCAGAAAGTCAATGATATATGTTAATGGTTGGAAGCAAGATTGAATGTGACCAGCGCAAGAGCAATTGTCTCAAAAGCCAAAGCCACAAACCAGCCACCATATTTTAAACTCACAAGTTTTCTTTGACGAAACATAAACATATTACCTTTAAATCAAGGACTTCAAAACCTAAACATCGAAGGCCGTAATTTCTCATATCTACAAATGTAAGGAGATGGAATTCCTTGTTTAGATAATTCAAGAGACATTTGTAAGGAGACGTACTTTCTTGTTTGGACAATTCAAGCAATATTTATAAGAAGACGCACTTTCTTATCTGGATAATTCAAGCGACATTGGTAAGGAGACGGATTTTGTTGTTTGGATAATTCAAGCGGTATTTGTAAGAAGACGCACTTCCTTGTCTAGGCAATTCAAAAGGTATTTGTAAGGAGATGCATTTCCTTGTTTGGGCAATTCAAGCGACATTTATAAGGAGATGCACTTCCTTGTTTGGGTAATTCAAGTGGAATTTGTAAAGAGATGCACTTCTATGTTTGGGTAATTCAAGAGGCATTCGTAAGGAGACGCACTTCCATGTTTGGGTAATTCAAGCGACATTTACAAGGAGAAACACTTCCTTATTTGGGTAATTCAAGCAGCATTGGTAAAGAGACGCACTTTCTTATTTTGGTAACTCAAGCAACAATGGTAAGAAGACACACTTCCTTGATTTAGTAATTCGAATTTTACTTGTTAGGTGATGCATTTCTTAACTTAAGTCTTGATTTGTAGAAGATGTACGTCCTGGTCGAGTCAGTCCCCTTGGTTCCTAAATAATGTACTTCCTAGTCGAGTCAGTCCTCATGATTCCTAGAAGATGTACTTCCTGGTCAATTCATTCCCCTTGATTCCTATATGACATACTTTTTAGTCAAGTCATTCCCTTTGATTCCTATAAGATGTACCTTTTAGTCGAGTCATTCCCCTTGATTCCTATAAGACGTACCTTTTAGTCGAGTCATCCACCTTGATTCCTATAAGACGTACCTTTTAGTCGAGTCATCCCCCTTGATTCCTCTAAGACGTACCTTTTAGTCGAGTCACCCCTTTGATTTCTATAAGACGTACCTTTTAGTCGAGTCATCCCCCTTGATTCCTATAAGACGTACCTTTTAGTTGAGTCATCCCCCTTGATTCGTATAAGACGTACTTTTTAGTTGAGTCATCCCTCTTGATTCCTATAAGATGTACCTTTTAGTCGAGTCATTCCCTTTGATTTCTATAAGACGTACTTTTTAGTCGAGTCATTCCCCTTGATTCCTATAAGATGTACCTTTTAGTCGAGTCATTCCTCTTGATTCCTAGAAAATGTACTTCCTAATTGAGTCATTCCTTTGACTGCTAAAAAATGCACTTTCTAGTAGAATCATTTCAATTAATCCATAGAAGATGCATTTCTTTGTTTGGGTTTTTCAAGTAGTTATGATGTGACTATCACAAAAGTTCTCTGATGTTAAACGGGGGCAAAAATTTAATTCCTGTTTTTGGAACTTTACTTTTCTGAAAAATGGTATATCTCTTTATTATAACATTTATTTGGGATAACTTTTGTTCTAGTTTTGATTTTGATTTCAGGAGCCTGCTTAAAGAATAGGGTGATGAAATAGCAAGTCAGGAGCCCTCCAAAAGAACAGAGTGATAAAATAGCAAATCAAGAGCCGCCTGAAAAATAGGGTGATGAAATTGAAAGTCGAGAGATCACCCGGAGAAAAGAGTGATGAAATTGCAAGTCAGGAGTTCGTCAGAAGAATAGGGTGATGAAATTAAAAGTCAAGCAACAAGGTTAAGAAGTTGAAAGTTAAGCAACAAAGTGAAAAATTTGAAAGTCAAAAGATTGAAAAATAGCAAATCAGGAACCCGCCTGGAGAATAGGGTGAAAAAATAGAAAGCCAAGCAACAGTTGAAGAAATTGTAAGTCGAGAGCCCGCCTGAAGAATAGGGTAATGAAACTAAAGTCAAAAGTAAAAAAAAACAGCATAGATAGGATTTTTGTAATTTCATCTATGTTTTAACTTGTAATTTTCATTTTTGATGTAATGACAGAGTCGCGGACTGGAACCTCGAAGGCACCTCACTCGACTCTCCAACTCGATTGTCCTTCTTCCTTCTATTTCTTTTTTCAAAGAATGGTCGGATCAAAATTTGGTCTCGTTATCTACTTTTTTATCTGAAAACACTTTGTATTTGCACCCCAAAAGAGGCATGATGTAGACTCCTAATTTTGTCCCCTCCAAAAACCCAATTTATCTATTCTTACCTTACTTTATCATACATCCTCACCCACGTGATTATACCCCACAAAAAAAATACAAAAATAACAAAATTCTAATAAATCCCTAATAAATTAACAACCCTATCCTAACCAACTCACCTACTTCACTACCCTACCCCACCTACCCTACCCCTACCCCTACCCATGGACCTCCACACTAATTTATCCATCAATCTATTAAAAGACACAAGATATCACGCATAGGGGAGGGGATGCTTCACTGTACAGGGGGATTCCTCTAATTTTTTCTCATATACACACAACTCATTGAAAATTCTCACATATACCACACATGATACCACACAGCATATCATATACACCATACACACAATCCAGGGGGGGGGGGGGGGGGGGGGGGGGAACACTTCATTTTCCTGGCCCTTGTCATCTTCATTGTCACAAACACCAGACCCACATACAAAATACTCACCAGCTTCCATTGATTCCATTGAACACACTTTTTTAACTGGACACAGATCGCATAGATGAAGATCATCATCCATTTTTAGGGACCTCACAATTAATACACAGAGCACTCATCTTCAACCTCTCGCCATCCTCTCACCATCGCGCGCACACACAGTAGAGTTCGAGAAGAGACGAGAACGGGTAGAGAGTAAGGAGACGAGAGAGGGAGAAATGAAGAGAAGACAAAGAGAGATCCAAGAAAGGAGGGTAACACGACGAGAGAAAGAACACAGATTTCAGGTGTTGGTTATTGTTCCAGCGACAGATTCACCAAAAACGCATCAAAGTTGTCCTAAATCCATTCAAACTCATCGGAATACGTCACAGCTGGTACGTCTTCATCATTTTCGATTATCGTTGGAGCTTAAGATGACATAGAACTGTCAAGCAAACTTCTATTTGCTTTCGATTCCGTTCAAGCCCATCGAAATTTGGTCCGAATTTCTTTTATTATCACAATTTTTGAGTTCGAGGTTGGGTGGGTTCGCTGGAATTTATGTCGGATCTCTTCATTTTTTTGCGATTCTCAGTTCCGAGTTGGCCGGGTTCGTCGTTGAGGTTTGAGTTGAGGTTTTTTGGAAGCGAATTTTTTTTATTTTATCAATCAATATTCTTCGAAAGTTCTGAATTGAGGTCCATTTCTAATCTCTACTCTTTTATTTCCTTGTTTACGATATTCGGTGTTATGGATTGAATGCTTTAATTGATTGTTTGATCTTATTGGTGGTGAATAATTGAGTGGTTTTTGATTCATTGTTGATTCCATTGATTATGTATAACGTGATGTAATGACATATCATTTGAGATTTAAAATTAGCAATTTGAAGATATATTGGGGGTGAGAATTAAAAAATGGATAAAATGCACATGCTTAGTTTGTATTGATTAATTGGTGTTTGTTTAACGCAAAGTAGGCATTGGATTTGCTAAATCTGATAACATCATGTTTTAGATCAAATCTAGTAGGCAAATGCTAAGTCGGGTAGGTAAAATTTAAGAACGGTGTTTTGTTGAATGTTTGAATGGGTGTGTGAATTGTTCTTTCTACTACTTATCGCACAAGATTTGAAATTGTATACATTTGCCGGGGAATGCCCCGATGTTTCATGTACTTATTCACCAGGGATGCCCCGACGTAATATGTATTCGAAGGAGGTTCGTGATCAAGGCCCGAGGCATTGGGTAAAGCATTAGAACGTAGTTTAGGACTAGTGTAGGTTAGCGTAGGTTTACATTTCAGTATCTTTTTATTTTGAACTGTATAATTAGACTGGACACTATATTTTGGATTTGTTTTGTTTTGTGTGTTTGATTGATTGTCTTATGTGTTTTGTGTGGTTTATACATTTGTAATGTCAGCCGATATGCTCCACCAAGCGACCGTGGTCGAACCACAGGACCGAGGGGTGCCTAACACCTTCCCCTCGGTCAACAGAATTTCTTAACTGGAATCTTTGTTCGCAACTAGTTTAAAAGAGTCAAATCATTTTGAAAAGATATTTTCAAAGGTGGCTTGGCACACCCGATTTATGCCAAGTGGCGACTCTGAATTTAATTGTGAATTGAATTCTTTTTTTTTTAAACAAATCTTCATTTTTGTCACTTAATAATAAAACTCTTTCAAACTAAAAAATTATCTTTTTGGTTAAAAAGGAGGTGTGACACTCCTGATCTTGACCCCACCCAACCTCGACTCCTGATCCTAACCTCGACCCGGGTCTCAACTCCCGACACCGACCCCTTATCAAAGTCCCGACTCCTTACCTAAACTCAGGGCAGAATCAGGGTCAAAAATTAGATCCAAGTCAGGGTCAAGAGTCAAATATTGGGTCGAGGTCGAATATCGACTCTCAGGTCTTGGTAGAATTTCGAAGTCGGGGTCTTAGGTTGAAATCAGGTTCGAGGGTTGAGGTCGGTACGTAGTTGGGATCCGAGTCAGGGACAGGATCAGGAATCAGGTCCCAAGTTTAGTTTGGATCTTGAGTTTTGGGTCGGGGTGGGCTGGGATTAGGAGTCATCGGGTGTCGAGGTCGCGAGTTGTCAATGTATTGCTAAGATTATACCTGATTGTTCTTAAGACAATATTTTCTCCTTACAAATCAAACACTAAAAATAAGTAAGTAAATCACTTGGTTTCTAAGAAAATTTTTTTAAGGAAAATGTTCTCCACAAATTTCCTCCGTACCAAACATATGTCTAAATAATCTATGCAATTCATGCATGATTTCCACTTTCGTCTTGTTGTCTAAATCAAGGTTGCAAAATGCCGTTGTAGGTACCAACGTATACCGCAACAATATTTGAAAAGGCGACAACTTATTATACGAATTGTCTTTCTTCCCTCCAGCTAGCGGCTGATCCAAGAATTCTAACAAAAGTTCAAAAATTCCTCACCTAAAATATAGACCTATATTTTTCTCATAAAAAGTTGAAGACAAAAGTTTATATTCTCATATTATCATATCTCACCAATCATATCATAACTCACCAATCATGTCTAACCATGACGTCAGTTTCTAAAAAACCTTATGTCTCATTAAATATAAAATCAATTGCTAAAGAGTAGAGATTAAAAATCATCTAGGGCAAAACGTGCAACTGATAACAAGACAATAATTATCGAAAATATCACTCAAAAGTATCGCTGGGTAAGTGCCAACACCCTACGCATGCAGGTCAATATAGAGTCTATTATCACCAATTAATTAACCACTAAATTGACCAAACACTCACAATGTATATAAATAAATCTTCCAGTTTCGCGGCCATCCAAAGCAACTCATCAATCATAATTTTGTTGAAGATATTTCTCTCTTTGCTTACTATAATTTTGTTCGTTTTAGTCGACACACTAGCACTTGCAAAGCAGGCAGGGACTATCAGACACTACAAGTTTAATGTACATGCATGTTACGTTTGTGCCTTCTCATTGGTGCATTAATTAGCAAATTTTTCATGATTGTATGCTTTTGTTAATATTAGTTTCTTTATTTTCATGTGGTTGCAGATTCAAATGCAAAATGTGGCAAGATTGTGTGAAACAAAGAGCATTTTGACAGTGAATGGCCAGTTTCCAGGGACTAAAATCATTGCAAGAGAAGGAGACAGATTTGTTATTAAGGTTGTAAACCATGTTCAGTACATTGTCACCATTCATTGGTATGTAATAACTACTAAATATAAGCTAATTCTGTTCCTACTATTACATTTCAACACAATGATGAGTTACCAAAGGAAAATTTCAAACGATTAACTTATATTTACTGATAGAATAAACAATTTTTGCTATCATTCTGTTTTAACTTGTCATAATAGATTACTTGCCTTATTTTCTAGGGTTACTAGATTAATTATTCTAGAGATAATGGTCAAAATCTCACCTAAAGTAAAACTTTTTTGGGAGTTTCCCATCTGAAGGATCACATGTTTGGTGTTTCCTACTTGAACTACACCTCGACCAACTAGTTTCTGATGGTGCGTGGTGTACATTTTTTTTTTTTGTTTAAAAATGGTTTTAAATGACACTTGATCTATGCATTAATTAAGGGAATTAATTGAAAATTTTAAAATAATCAAAAGATAATGGTCAAAAACACATCTGAAGTATCATTTTTTTACAAGTTTCCTACTTAAACTATCAGGTATATTTGCATTTTCTACCTGAATTTATCACAAATTATTTATCAAAAAATGCCTCAAAATTAATGAGCAAGCTGTCATGACAAAGTGTTTGAATGTAATCAATACAAGGCGCGTGACATGACAACTTTCGCCGTAAAATGTTTTGAAGTGTGGTGTGATAAATAGTTGATACTAGTTCAGGTAGGAGGCACAAGACATAAACTTCTGATAATTCGCATTATCTAAGTGATGCTTGTTTTTGACTATTATCTCATTTCTTTTAATAGATATATCAATGGTTGGCTATAGTTATCATTTAAGTTAAATAGTCAATATTTTAATAGATACATCAATGGTTGGCTATAATTATCATTTAAGTTGAATAGTCATTTTTTTTATAGATATATCGATGGTTGGGTACAATTATCATTTCAGCTACCTAAGTTTCTAGTTTTAAAAGATTTATGTGTATTAACATGAGTTTAGGCATGGAGTGAGACAACTAAGAAGTGGATGGGCAGATGGACCTGCTTATATTGCACAATGTCCAATTCAGACAGGGCAGAGTTATGCCTACAATTTCACCATCACTGGTCAAAGAGGAACTTTATTTTGGCATGCTCACATTTCATGGCTAAGAGTAACACTCTATGGACCAATTGTTATTCTTCCAAAGAAGGGTGTTGCTTACCCTTTTCCACAACCTTTCAAGGAAGTACCCATTCTCTTTGGTATTAATCATCTTAAATTTTCAAGTAGCTATGCTACTAGAGGGTCATTTGTAGCTGGTTAGAAGCATGCAAATATTAGTAATACATGTACTATTAGTTATGCGGGCATTAGTAATGCGTGGATAAGCTATCTCTTTACTAGCTACCAAACGGCCCCTAATTGCATTTGTTTTTGTCAAACATTAACTTTTAATCAACCACTGTGCTTAATCTACTTGGATTTTAGGTGAATGGTTGAAGGCAGATACAGAGAAAATAATCAATCAAGCCCTTCAAACAGGAGGAATTCCAAATGTTTCTGATGCTTATACCATCAATGGTCGTCCTGGACTTCTCTACAATTGCTCTGCTAAAGGTAAATATTATAGGTCACGGGTTCAAGCAGTGAAAGTAGCCAATAATGTGTTCATTAGGGTAGGTTGTCTACATCATACTCCTCAGGTGCAACCCTTCTCATGGCGGCTAGGCCTTACGCCACAGGCCCTGCTTCCTTTGACAATTCCACCACCACTGGAATCTTAAAATATCATCAAGCCTCTACTGTTACCAATAAGAGCAACAAATTTCCACTGTCAAAACCAAAACTCCCTATATTCAATGACACAACTTTTGCAACAAGTTTTGACAAGAAAATCAAAAGCTTAGCCAATGCAAAATTTAAAGCCAATGAAGAAAGTTGATAAACATTTTTTCTTCATGTCCTAAAAACCAAACATGTCAAAGAACAAATAACACTAAATTGTCAGCTTCAGCCAAATGTTGCACTGCTTCTGTCTCACTATTTCAATCAATCCAAAGGAATTTATACAACAAATTTTCCAACCAATCCACCATTCAAATTCAATTATACAGGAAATCCACCAAATAACACTTTTGTTACCACAGGCACAAAAGTTGTGATGCTGCCTTTTAATACTAGCGTGGAATTAGTTATGCAGGACACAAGTATTATTGGTGCTGAAAGTCATCCACTTCGCCTACATGGTTTCAATTTCTTTTTGGTTGGTCAAGTATTTGGAAATTATGATTCCAGTAAGAACCCTGCTCATTTCAATCTTGTTGATCCTGCTGAAAGGAACACTGTTGGTTTCCATCTGGAGGTTGGGTCGCCATTCGCTTCCTTGCAGACAATCCAGGTATTAAATTAGATTTTGAAGTTGTATATAGTGATAGTGTCAAGAACTTTTACTCTACTGGTACCATAGGAGGCTTGATATTGAACTGCATGTGGGTCAATTAACTTGATAGTTTAAGAAAAGACATAATACATAAACAGACACTCAAACTTGGCATCAACCGTCAAGTAAACACTCCAACCTTTAGTATGCACATTTAGACACCTCAATTCATCTCTACAGAGTTAGTTAAACAGTCTAACTTACAAAATGATCATCTAGACACCTCCAAAACTTATGTGCGACGCCAACATCCATGAGACACAGCTGGGACGAGTTTGAATGTATAGTTGCCAGTTGACACCAAGTTAAGGTGTCTAGATGTGAACTCTCAAAGTTAGAGTGCTTACTTATCAGTTGAACCCAAGTCTAAATGTTGGTTTATATATTAAAACAATTATATTGTCAGCCACCAGAACATACACTCATTTACATAGATAACTATTTGAATTTAAATGTTGAAGTATCATTTTTATTTTTTTTTGAATTTTTTGACATGATATTGTTGTATATGGATATGACTTTTTAGGAGTATGGTTTATGCACTGTCATTATGAAGTACACACAAGTTGGGGCTTGAAAATGGCTTGGCAGGTAATGGATGACAAAGTTCCCAGGCAGAAGTTACCTCCTCCACCAGCTGATCTTCCTAAATGTTGATATCTTTCATCTTGTAGTACTCCTACTATAATGCTTCTTGTTCCTTGTTATGGCTTCTTTGTTTTGGCCCACCATGATAATTATATAACAACTATATGAGTGCAAATTAAGGTACTACGTTACACAAAAAATGTACTGACAGTTGGTTTGATATAAATGTTTTGGGAAATCCGCTACGTGGATCAGTTCAGTTCTCCTTTCCCAGTAGCATAAGAAGTCCAAGACTGGTGAAGTTCGATCCAAAACCTATGCAATAGCAGGCCAAGGCCTCATGATCGCGGAGTTGACCAGGTCAACTCCTACCCTTTCGCGACCTTAATCTTGCTATCGCGGAGGTGAACAGTCCTACATCTGTTCCGAACCATGGGATAGCGGTGGCCACTCCGTGGTAGAAGAGCTTTCCAACTTATCACCTTCACGATCATGATAAGCTCAGTGATTGCGGCGCACCAGCTGACAGAAGAAAATTACTTCTTTAAAACGGTCACAAATATGTTGAAACTCACCCGCCCCGCGAATCCTAACCCAAACCATCACAGTATATTTCAAATGATATTACTGTCTTGTACAAAATCTCAAAATATAATTGGGCCATAAATACTCAAAATAAGGGATACATATGGTAGGTTTATCAATTAATGTGTTTGCATATTAATTTTTCACATAACCATGATAACTTGGTATAATTTGGCAGGAATATTGTCCTAGCCAGTGACCAGTTTTGAAGAGATAAATCAAAGGTAAAAATTAAAGCTGCCACTACAGCAAAAACAATCTTTAGCGGCAATAAATATGCACCTTAACAAAGAGTGCTAAAATTTTTACCGACATAATTAATTGTCATTGGATCGAATGTCGCTATAGACTTTAGGGCATTTACAAAAAGACCTAAAATGTAATTGTGACTAGTAAATGTCTATAAGAGAATATATTTGGCAGCAATTAAGCTATTTCCATAAATTAATTGCCACTAAAGATCATTTTTGGTGTAGTGTGCAGATATCATATTGGACATGATTGATTTTTTTTTTTTTTATAATGTCACTGCTTTATATCATTGATTGCTCAATCAATATCCTTGCTCACTACCAAGAAGCTAAAGAAAATTGATGAATATACTAGCATATATAGTCCGAAAGTGTGAAAATTATGTAAAGTGAATTTTTTGGAAGAATGAATATCATTGTTTTCTAAAGTTTTTAGAATAGTTTAGTGATGCAATATCATAGGTTCTTGTAGAATGTTCTAGTGTAGTGTCTTGAACAAGTAACTTGTAGAATTTTCTAGATATTCTAGAGTAGTGGTAGAAGATAAAGTTCACTAAATTTTTCTTGTAGAATTATGTAGACGATTTTCTAGAACCATTCATGAACAAGTATAAATCGGGATGGTCTTATATATTTGTAATCAATCAAAAAATTAAAAACCAATTCAAGTAATATTTTTCATATTTACGTTCTTCCTTCTCTTTTATAGCTCCCTCTTTTTAGGAGAATCTTCCTATCTTAGTTAACGATCTTGGGCTAGCAGAAGGTCTCTCTAATTACACCTTTCTTCTACTATTCTCTATATGGTATCAGAGTTAAAGTCATAAATTGATTTGTGCATATTTCAAGGTCGGGTTTATGATTGATTAACTAGTTTGTGCGAATGGATTTAAGTGGTCGTGTTAATGGACTGGGAATGGAGTTGTTGAGTCAGTCCAATTACAAGTAATGAAAGACATGTATGGAATCATACCTTATGGACGAGGATTTGTGGGATGTTGTTAATGGGAGTGACACAAGTCCTCCAAATGACGGATCGGAGAATAGTAGTGCATACAAGAAGTAAAAGCAGATTAATGTGAAGGCAGAGTTCATTCTGAAGAGGTCTATATCCTCCAGTTTATTTGACCACATCATAAGGTGTAAATCAGCTCATGAAATACGGAGGACCCTCGATCAACTGTTCAACAAGAAAAATGAAGGTCAAATACAAATATTAGGTAATGAATTAACGAACACCACTTAAGGTAATATTTCTATTGCCGAGTACTTTTTAAAGATTAAGAACTTATGTTTTGAGGTTTCTTTATTGAGTACGGATGAGGCTATATCTGAAGCACGAATGAGAAGAATTATCATTCATGGTTTGAAATCAGAATATATTTTCTTTGTGACATCAACTCAGGGATGGGTTCAACAACCATTCCTGAAGGAATTTGAGAATTTATTACCGTCTCAAGAGTTACTAGCCAAACAATTGACCGGTGAATTTGTCAAAGAAAGGGAAGAAAAAGCTCTTGTAGCTGACAAAAGGAACGTTAAAAGAAAAATAAGAGATATCACTCACTCTCGATCCTTAGGTGTCCGTTTAAGTCCACCTAAAAAGAAAGAAAAGTTTTATGACAATTATTGTGAAAAGCCTCTTAGGTGTTATCGGTGTGGTAAAGTCAGAAACATAAGGAGATATTACCAAGCCACAGAGAGCAACATGGCTCAAACTATAAAAGTCGTTGAAGAAGAAGACGAAGACTGGGAAAGGTGTTTGGTAGCTGAGCGTAAAGCAATATATGCATTGACTTCCATTAATTTTGAAAGAGACTGGACCATGAATTTAGAATATAATACAATCCATCATGTGGAGAAGACACTGACAAAAAGTAAGAAAATTTTGAAGACATTCAAATAGGTGGAACGGTAGCTGCTATCAAGGAAATCAAAGAACCAGATCCTGAAAATGACGCTAAAAGTCTAGATATGAAGGATATTGAAGTAGATTCTTAGTAGACAGTGTTCGAAACCCTATATGTTAGTGATGACCTTAATGAAGAAAGCATTAAGAGAGATGTAGTAGAAGTTGATGTCTCTAATAAATCATCTATTGTATCAAGGTCAATTACTGGCTCAAAGCAAATATTGGAAGTTGATAAAGAAGCTAAAGATCTAATGAACGATGAACTTGAAAGAAAAGCCTCAATTTTAGATGGAGAGACATACAATATGATTGAAGAGCTAGAAATGAAATCTAGTGATGGATCCTGTTATGATACTGAGGCTTCACGAAAAATTGATGATCAGATCGTCATTAAATTAAATGAGAAGACCGATACTGATGAAATATCTTTATGTTATAGAGTTGCTTCAGAAAGAGTAAGTTCTAAAATCTTAAATTCTAGAGCTCCAAACTTTTCCATCACATGTGTGTTTTCAGATAATGAAGTTGTGGGGGAGTTCATAGAAAGGGAGAGCTCGAGAAGTCAACATCATAAAACTCAGCAAGGATAAATTGATAATGGAAAATATTCATCATTGGAAAAAGAAAGAGGAGTTGGGAAAAAACTGCTAAGAGTTTCGCCAAGACATGGTTCAAAGCTTCGCTTAAGTTCTTCTACAACGAGTTTAGGATAGCTTCCAAAAAATCACTTTAAGAGGGAGTGCGAAAATTATGTAAAGTGAATTTTTTGGAAGAATGAATATCATAGTTTTCTAGTTAAGTTCTTGTAGAATGTTCTAGTGTAGTGTCTTGAACAAGTAACTTGTAGAATTATCTAGATATTCTAGAGTAGCGGTAAAAGATAAAGTTCACTAGATTTTTCTTGTAGAATTATCTGAAAGATTTTCTTGAACCATCCATGAACAAGTATAAATAGAGATGGTCTTATACATTTGTAACCAACCAAAAAAATAAAAACCAATTCAAGTAGTATTCTCCATATTTAAGTTCTTGCTTCTCTTTTATAGCTTCCTCTTTTTAGTTGAATCTTTCGATCTTAGTTAATGATCTTTGGCTCACAGAAGATCTCTCCAATTACATATTTCTTTTGCTATTTTCTATAGAAAGGACCAAACACGACTGAGCTTTCTTCACTTTGGATTTATTATATCGGTCTCAATCATATACTTTAGACTCCAATGATCATGTATACACTTGTATGACCAATATGCCCATCCAAAGGTTGCTCTTCCATACACATCTAACTGTGCTTTCTCGAAGTTCTGATGATGTTAGTTTGATTTAGGCTCTTTTGCAAACTCGTTAACACATTCTCCTGTAGTTCATTTGATATATTATTAGAAGAACATGGAAGTATAATAATCTTTGCATTAACGATTCTTGAACTAAACTATGGGACTCACCAACAAAGGTTAAGGGTTCATTAGATTGGGTAATTTCTCCAAGTGTTGATGCACGTTGGTTTTGTATGTAGTCTATGTCTTGTTGTACATTAAATTGTTTAAACTTGTCTGGGTAGAGATTGTAGTAATGGACGTCTATGACTGAGCGAGGAAGGCATTGAGAAAATGAAAGCAGCTGTATGTTCTTTGCATAGCCCAATCAAATTCGAGAAGATCACGTAGGCTGTACTAGGATACTTCCTCACTATATTGTAACCAGCTTGGTAGTACTTGTAACTTGATTAGATTATTCAATGGAACATGTTCTGCTCGAGGCTCATTCATCGGTTCCATGGCTACAAGGCCTGTCCTATTAGCATACTTGAAATTTTATTTGTCAATCGACTGTTATTTGGCTAACTAATTTTGATTTTAAAATTTTCTCAAAATGTATATCGATGGTTTTTTTATAAACTTTTCGTTAAGAAGTCTTATGACTTTAACTGTTTCTTTAATTTTGGAATCTCCCCACTCGGCAGATCCATCTCTAGTTCCGCTATGGTCATTCTCATTTTGTGATCCTGGAACTTCATGAAGGTCTATTATGACCTTTATATTGCATTTCTTG
Source organism: Capsicum annuum (assembly GCF_002878395.1). Lineage (NCBI taxonomy): Eukaryota > Viridiplantae > Streptophyta > Magnoliopsida > Solanales > Solanaceae > Capsicum > Capsicum annuum. Next base: position 37,114,573 of record NC_061119.1, on the reverse strand, counting down.
CAAGATGTTTTTTTAATAAATTTAGAGCTTTGCATGTTTAGCAGAAACGATACCTAATGACCTTGAAATAGGCGATCTTGAATTTTTGACTCCCACTTGTCCGACTAGAGGTGATTGCTCAATGATAAGCACCCTCCGCCTCCAACCTTAAGATTGTGGGTTTAAATCAACAAGGGAGCAAAAAGGTGGGATCCTTCTATGTGTAGAGAATAGCAAAAGAAAGGTGTAATTGGGGAAACCTTCTACTAGCCCAAAATCGTTAACTAAGATTAGAAGATTCAACTAAAGAAGAGGAAAGTATGAAAGAGAAGTTTTGTTATGGAAGAAGATTACTTGTATTTGCTTTGTATTGAATTTGTTTTTGGTTGGTTACAAATGTACAAGACCATCCCTATTTATACTAATCTATGGATGATTCTAGAAATTCTTCTAGATACATCTACAAGAATATTCTACCAAATTTTATCCTCTACAATACTCTAGAATATCTAGATAATTCTTCAAGATAATTATCTATGTATCCACACTAGTACATTCTAGAAAATCAATACTATTCCAAAAAAAAAAAATCATCTTTAGCTTTTTTGCACTCCCCCTTAAAGTGATTATTTGAAAACAATCCCAAGCTTGTCGTGGAAGAATTCAAACGAAGCTTTGAACTATGCCTTGGTAGAAATCCTTGTAATTTTTTCTCTGCTCCTGTAACTACTTCAAATAATGAAATTTTTTTGTCATCAATTGATCCTGCAAAGATATGTGTACCAACAGAAGTTTTATCTCTATAACGTACCGACTTCATAATATTTCCTTTTGGCCTTTCTGAACCAAGTGAGTCTTCTCCTTATCGAGTTTCATGTTGGTGAGTTTTAGAGCTCCCCCTTTCTCTGAACTCCTCAAAAAGTATATTCTTTGGAGAATCATTTGTCATGGGCAAATCTGAAACTCCTGGGTTCAGTGTTTTAGAACCCTCTCCTTCAGATACAACTCCAAAGTCAAGGAAATTTCATTAGTATCAACTTCTTCATTTGATTCGATGATGATCTAATTATCAATTTTCTGTGAAGCATCAATATCATAACATGATCCACCACTAGATTTTGTTTCTAGCTTTTCAATCATATTATATGTCTATCCATCTAAAAGTGGGGCTTTACTTTTGACTTCATCATTCATTAGATCTTTAGCTTCTTCATCAACTTCCAATATTTGCTCTGAGCCAGTGATTGACCTTGATATAATGGATGATTGATCAGAGTCTTCAATTTCCAGTACATCTCCCTTAATGCTTTCTCCGATAAAATCATCATTGGTATATTGATTTTCAGACACTGACTGCTTATAATCTACTTCGATATATTTCACGTTCATACTTTTATGGCCAATTTCAGGATCTACTTTTCTGATTTTCTCGATGGCAGCTACCACGTCTCTAGTTTGAATATCTTCAGTGTCCTCTTGCTTCTTATTAGTGTCTTCCTTCTCCACATGATGGATTATATTATATCTGGTCCAATCTTTTTTCAAATTTATAAAAGCCAAGGCATCTATTTCTCAAATCTCAACTGCTGAGCATCTTCCCCAATCTTCTTTTTCTTCTTCAATAACGTTTTCAGTTTGAGCCCTGATGTTCTTCGTGGCTCAGCAATATCTTCTTATGTGTCCTACCTTTCCACATCGATGACATTTGAGAGGCTTCTTACTATAATTTTAAAAGACTTTTCCTTTTTTCCAAGAAAGCTTAAACCACCTGATAATCAAGTGTAAGGCATATCTCTTGTTTTTCATTTAACGTCCCTCTTGTCAGCTACAAGAGCATTTCCTTCTCTTTCTTTGACGTATTCACCAGCCAATTATTTGGCTAGTAACTCCTGTGATGAAAACAAACTCTCAAATACCCCCAGGAATGGTTGTTAAGCCTTTTTGAATTGATGTTACAAAAGAAATATATTATGGCTTCAAACCACAAATAATATTTTTTCTTATTCAGGCTTCAGAGATAGCATCATCCAGATTTAATAAAGAAATCTCAGAACATAAATTCTTAATCCTTAAGAAATACTTGACAATAGAAAGATTACCTTAGTTGGCATTAGCTAATGCATTCTCCAGTATTTGTAGCCGAGCATCATTCTTCTTGTTAAATAACTAATCAAGGGTCCTCCGTATTTTCTAGGATAATTTGCACCTTATAATGTGATCGAATAAAATGGAGGAGATGGTTCTCTTCAAGATGAACTCTGCCTTCACATTAGTCTGCTTCTACTTCTTACATGCACCATCAGTTTCCTGTTGACAAGAGGACTTGTGTTACTTTCGTTGACAATATCCCACAAGTCCTCACCCATAAGGTATGATTCCATAAATGTCTCCCATACCTTGTAATTGGACTGATTCAACAACTCTACTCCCATTCTATTAATACGGTCGCTTAAATCCATCGCACAAACCAGTTGAATCAATCACAAACCTGATCTTGAAATAAACACAAGTCAATCTATGATTTAGGCTCTGATACCATGTAGAGAATAGCAGAACAAATGTGTAATTGGAGAAACCTTTTGCTAGCCCAAGATCGTTAACTAAGATTGAAAAATTCAACTAAAGAAGAGGAAGCTATGAAAGAGAAATTTTGTTATGGGAGAAGACTACTTGAATTTTCTTTGTATTGAATTTATTTTTGGTTGGTTACAAATGTACAAGACCTTCCCTATTTATACTATTCTATGGATGATTCTAGAAATTCTTCTAGATACATCTACAAGAATATTCTAGCAAACTTTATCCTGTGCAATACTCTAGAATATCTAGATAATTATCTATCTATCTACACTAGTACATTTTAGAAAATCTTTGTTTTTCCAAAAAAAATCATCTATAGCTTTTGCACACTATGTTCTATGGGTAAATTTAAAAAGCCAATAGTAAAAACTTATTAAACTTAAAGTTTTGTCCATGAGGCAACTGAGGTTAAAAATTCAAGATTGCCCGCTTTCTTGGCCATTGTGTACATCACCTTCTTAAAATATGTCTTAGCTATAATGTTAAGAAGCTTACTCAGCCCAATTAAAAGCATTATCTAAAGCTTGAAGAGAACCTCCAACAAATGGCATCTGATCCACCGTCCTAATGGAATTCTAACAACATTATTCCTTTTTTCGAACATGAATCTGAATCATCTTCCACTATATAATTGTTTCAATGGTTTTGCACCAATTTGCAAAAAATGGGGAAGAAAATAACTAATGAAAGTAAGAATAACAAAAAGAAAGAACACACAATTTAACATAGGAAACCTTTATGGGAAAAGAAAACTCATGGCTAATCACCAACTCTTATTATTTTTCAATGAAAGATGATACAAATAAACCTAGTAAGTTGTGTTTATATAGGTTATTACAAAAAATGCATGCTTATCCTGAACTGTTTAGGATGTTCTCCATCCATGTTTAGATTGATCACAACAAAAAGCAAGATGGTGAATTCATATGATATGTATGTTTACATAGTGGTATTCAAAAGTTAGATGAAGAATTCTTTCGAATTCTATAATTAAGTGACAAACGTATAAGTTTTAACCGAAAGCATAGAAAGGACTTAGAACTAAAGCTTTAAGTAATAAATAATTGAATAGAAGAACGAAAAGATTATATAGGTTATGTTCTTATGGAACATGCTGACACTATCAACACAAACACTTTCATATTTCATTGAATATTGATTCAAGGAGAAAGACAGAAATTAAATACAAATAGAGTATTGTTAAGTCCTCAATTTTAATGATGGACAACATATCGTAGGGACCTGGTCCCCAAGGAGATGCAGCAAAGGTTTTATGATGAAGTCAAACCTTCCAGGGATCAGGTCCAGGATCTTTCGTGCACTTCTTGGCAGTCTGTAACATAGTTGTATTATGTAATTTTGGAAGAAAGTTGGTGGGAATGGTAGCATAGACATTGCAGCCGTTTTACCTCGACCAATAAGAATGGTCCTAGGTTTTCATGTGGCATATATATGCTAAAGGATGGACATTGAGAACCTAGCATTTGCCCACACAAAAGACGATCAATCACTCCTAGCAAAAGAAGCTGTTTGTTCACATTCAAAGCCTTGCCCGCAACAGAGACCTGCTCGACTAAACTCATTTTGTTATTAGTTCTTGTTGTATTTGGGTCTTAGTATCTTATTCTTAAAAGTGGAAACCTACTATTTCTAGTAAAGTTATTGTAGGTTATTTGTAATGTTCTTTCCCATACTTGATGACGATTTTAGCTGGAGTTAGTCGACATTCTAAGACTAGAGTTAGTCTGTGCATTGAGTCAACTAGAGTTTTTAATTTCAATTTGTGGAAATAGAGTTATTGTTAAAGGAGTCTTGTAATAGAGTTGTTGCAAGTTGTTTAAGGACAAAAAGTTTAATCATTGCAACTACGGAGTTTGTATTCAACATTGCTTAAAGATAGTGAAGTGATTGAGAAATCTTACAAGGTAGGTTGTGGTTTTACTCCCTTAAGCAAGGAGGTTTCTACATAAACATCTTGTGTTATTTATTTTTTTGCACGTATTCATTCTTGTTCATTGTCATTCACTATAAATGTGCTCGAGGACTTGGTCCCTAGTCTGGTGGGTAATTCTTACGTTTTATCAAGTATAATAACCCTCGTTGTCTAAAAAATAGCATATTTACCCTTTTATTAACGAACCTATATTTACAGAATTAAAAAAACACCACAGAAAATCTTGGACTAATTGCTTCCAACAAATTTTAAAATGATGAAAACTAATCTGCAATCACAAATAAAATTATAATGAAACTAAGATTTTATTGATGAATATTTTTCTTGGGATGGAGTTTCAAGATAAGTGGCTTGGTAGCAGGACTCGTATTCCAAGCTTCCAAAACTTCCTCGAATCGGACCTAAAAAGGTATTTGGGCTTCTATCGATTGGCATGCCTGTGATTTTAGCAAGTGTGCTTATGAATACATGCCTAATGGAAGCATAGACAAATTTTTGTATGACCAATCAGATTGTTGGGACCAAAGATTACAAGTCATCAAAGGTGTTGCCTCAAGACTATTTTATTTGCATGAAAAGGTAAAGAAGGAGCAAGTAGTGGTACACAGAGAAGTAATGATTTATTGGACTCTAAATCTAATGGAAGTTGAGGAGAATTTTTCCTTGCAAGATTGTATTGAAAGGCAGTACGAGTAGCCCGCCAACTTAGGGACCTGGTCCCTACCTAGCGTATTTAGTAACAAACAAGAATAAACTTAAAGTAAAGTGTAAGAAAACAATGCACACACGATATTTACATGGAAATCTCCTTGCTCAAAGGAGTAAAATTACGACTCACCACATAGAATTTCCAACCACTTTACTATTTTCAAGAAAACTTAAATACAAACTTCATAATTCAAGAATTAACCTCTTAATCCACGACAACTTGCAATAGCTCTATTACAAGACTCCATAGTAATAACTCTATTACTAACACTAAAATAGCTAACTCTAACTAAATCAATCACTGGCTAACTCTAGCCTCAAATGTCAACTAACTCTAGCTGACTCAACAAATAGAACAACAATGAGAAACCTACAATCTAAGGACTAGAGCAGTAGGTTGAGCACTTACAAATCACTAAAAAAGACTCAAAGACAACACAAACTTGAGAAACAAATAACGACTGAGCAAATCCTTATTGAAAGTGAAGCTTTGCTTGAAAGATTTACTTTAAGAGAGATTTGATGTTCTTTGCATATGAGAGCTTAGGCTTACTTGTTGTAAAATGTTGAATATATATGAGACAAGAAAACCTAGGAACTTTTTCATTGCTTTGAGCAAAAAGGTTGTTGCAGCTTTGCCACTAATTTTCTGCCACACGGTACTATTTCCAGCTATAATACTGCTTTGGTGCAGAAGGCATACACCCGATGAACCTGGTCCTTGAGAATTTGAAACGTTATCATTAGAAATATTGTTCATGGCTTATAGAAACTATGTCCCAAGGGTGTCTTGTCAATCATCAAAATTAAGAACTTAACAATTTCTCCCTTTTTGATAATGACAAACTCATACTCTGTTGATTACAAGATTCTCTACAAATTTCTTCCCCCTATCACTGATACCTATGAGAGTTTCCCCAGGACACATACCCCCATGCTCCCCCTTCTTATAGGGACCTGGTAGGTTAACTCGTGGTCATTGAGGATATACTGACATGAATAAGTAAAATTAGAGAAAGAATGAACGATGATCACATTAAAACATGGCATTCATTAACCAAAAGGCCAACATCATATAATGTTTAAAATAAGGGCATCAAAATCCAAGTACAAAGTAAACACCACGATAACAAAAATAAGTACAAAGACAACTTAAAAAGGAGGATTAAGATTTCAAAACATGGTGGGGACCAGGTTGGATAGACATCAAGTAGAAGGACCAGAAGAAGAACCAAATAATTAGCAAAAAATAAGAGTCATTCATTCATTTTAGGCCGCGTGGTTCTTCAAGAGTTGTTGAGTCAATTCCTCAACCTTATCTTCCAAAGTCTGAACCTTGGCCCTTAGCATTTCATTCTCAGCATGTATACTTTCACTTTCACGAGGTCCCTACTCTTATGCCTTCAAATGGGTTGCCTTCAATTTCTACATATTTTTGTGCCAAGTGAGCTATCATTTTCTCCAACTTACCAGTCAACCCGGTTTGTACCTTAATTAGATCTTACACCACTGACTTAGACTTTACTCTACTCCAACGAGGGATGCACTCATTTTCTTTTAAGGTAGACAAGGTGAACATTTACTTAACGGATTTGTCCTTCTCAAGGCCACATTCCCATCAAAATAAGCAAACACTCTGTTCAATAGGAACCCATAAGCCAAACCATGATTGCTATTCTTCATAGTCATTACCTTATGTATATTCTCTATTATGATAGTAGGAAAGTTTATGTGTTTGAACTTGGTTAGGGATTCCATTCGGAATAGGTCGGGTCCAGTTATAGTAGTACATTTTTCTGTACACAGAAGGAGAGCCTTGTAACCAACTCAAACAGAAGTTGAAATTCTTTTTTAGGAATTTCTTGGTTACTAACTTGACATTCAAATCATCCAGTATGCTGATATGCCTCAGGAACTTCTCAGACCCACACTCGTCCTTCAGGTACCTAATCCCTTGAGTGGGCACACCCAATACCTTATCCGGCAATTGCTCATCAAGAGCAATATTCACGTCAAAAACTTGATTCATCAAATATAGGGCATCATCAAATAAACTGAGGTTATGATAGAACATTCTCACTTTTCTTATGGAGAATGGGAATAGGGGGATCAAAGAGGTATTCCCAACTATAAATCTTGACCATCTCCAATATCTCAACTATACCCGACATACCAGCCATCTACGAATAAAACACACGTCCTCTCAAAACTTCTTGGGTCTTAAGTATCTCTAGTCTCTCTTCTCTCACAAAAACTTTTCTTTTTTCTTTAGAGATGGATGCTTTGATATGGGACCTAGTACCTTAGCAAATACACCAGACCATTTTGAGGATTTAGAAGTTTTGGGATTGGGACCTGGTCCCCTGGTATCCTGTAACTCTTTTCTTTACCTCTTACTTATACCAATGGATGTAGGCTTCTTGATCAGCACCTTTTTCATTGTTGGTTTCTTTACTGCTGGAGCATTCTAACTTTACCCTTGGCTCTTCAAGCAGCCACAGTTTTGGATACATCCTTATCAACCTCCTCCTCAAAATCATCCTCTTTCACTGTATCATCTGGCTTCTCCACAAGTACCACATCCTTTGTGGGAACATCAAACTCAATCACAATCTTTTTTCTTCAAAATCTTGTTTTTTTTAATTGTTATGCTTACTTTTGACCAGAGCATCTTCCAACTACTTTTGAGAACTCGACCTGGTCCAATGAACTTTAGTGGCTTTTGATGGAAGTCTGGCAATAGTGAATACCCATTATTTCTTAACTTCCTAATGTAGCATCTTATCATTGCTATCAGAATATTTCTCATCATCCACAGACTTGTCAGTCACTTCAAAAATTATTTGCACAGTTATATCTTCTTCTTCAAAACCCTCATACCATCGTTCTGATGTTTATTTGCAAGGGATCCAGGGATGGTGTCCCACTTGGGAGAAGTGGGGATTTTGGTTCCTCTAGGTAACTCCTCACTCAGAGAAGTCAACTCTTGAATAACCATAGCTTCACTCATCACAAGAATATTGAAGGACGTCCTTTTCTAAATTGGCGGGTCCCCATCAAATATGTGCTCATCTACTACATGACTCTCCTAAGTAACCAATAGAATAGGTCCCTCAGGTGTAGGATCTTTGGATAGAGATATTGATAAGGAGAATTGGGATGAAGTTGAGATGATAGTTCAAGAAGAGACTCTAAATCATTTTCAATGAGAGTGGAGACAACCAGAGTATCGAAAGGAGTAACTGTACTAACCATTATTGAAAGGGAGGATAATGGTATATTTTTGGATTCCAAGGAGATAAAAAGAATGGCATCACTTGGCAGCAAAGAGAAAGTAAACTAGATGGAAGAAAATATATTGTGCAAGTTAGCATTAGTAGGACATAAGGGTGAGACAACTTAGAGTGTTTTGGGTTCACTTTCAGAAGAGGATGAGGGACATAAATGAGACATAGCAAAGAAATTTCTTGACTATTAAATATTTGAAAAAATATAAAGAGTAAGAGAGAGAGTTAGGGAACTGATATTGTAAGAATATGAGAGTAAATGAGAAGACAGATAAAAGTTATGTTTAAATAGAGAAAAAAGAAAATGGTTCGGATTTGAAAGGGTGGGAGTGAGGTGGCGTGTTCAGCTGGATGAGTGTGACGTTTGGGCTAAAAGGGGTTTTTGAACCCTTTAGGATAAGGTAGGAGAATTATGTGGCATACTCGACTTAATTTATAACACTTTCATTAAACATCAAAGCATGATACTAACCTTATGAGGGACCTGGTTTTTATATGATTTTTTGAGTACTAGTGCTTGAGATTGACTCATTTTTCTCCTTAACTGCTTCTCCTTACCATAGATGTATGTCTGCAAAGACATAAGACTATGTTAGATAAGTGTAGCATTACCTCACGTGGATACCTGAGTACCAGATCATAGCCATCTTAGGGGAATGAAGAGCATCAAATATTGCCAATTTTGACGCATAAGTCCCACATTGGTCCCTGTTAAGTGCTTTGGTGAAGATATCTACTATTTGGTCCTCAATATTATAGAAGACCATTTTGATCAACCCATTCTCCAAATTGTCCCTTAGAAAGTGATGCATGATATCTATGTACTTGGTTCTCTTATGTTGAACTAGATTCTTGGCCATATTTTCTACACTTGTGTTGTCACACAATAGGGGAACACATTCTAATAATATTTTAAAATCGTCAAGTTGTTGTTTGATCCGAAGCAACAAAGCACAATATGAAGCAGTTGTCACTTAAACCCCAGGAAATTAGAGAAAACCCTAAGAAGTGAGTCATTCCTGAGGTGTTTTTCCTGTCAACTAGGTACCTTATATAGTCTGCATCAGCATAGTCTACCAAATCAAAATTATCACCAGCAGGATAGAGGAGGACCAGGTCATGGTTTGTTTGAGATATCTTAGAATTTTTTAGCAGCCATTAAATTAGATTCCTTTGGACATGCTTGAAATGTTGAAAACATACTCACACTAAACATAATATTAAGCTTGCTAATAAGGAGGTAGATAATTGAACCAATGATTCATTTGTATATGGTCTCATTTATGGAAGGACTAGGTCCATTCAAATCCAGCTTTGATGAGGTCCCAATGGGGCTGTCAATAGGCTTTGCATCCTCCATGTAAAATCTTTTTAATAGCTCCTTGATGTATTTTTGCTGGAAAATGGTTGTGTCATTAGCACTCTTCTTGATCTACAACCCAAGAAATAAATTAAGCTCAGCTATCATGCTTATCTCAAATTCACTGCTCATCAACTTGGCAAATTCATCACATAGAAAATTGGTTATAGATCCAAATATGATATCATCCACATAAACTTGCACAATTAACAAGTTTCTTCCCCTGATCTTCAAGAAAAGAGTGTTGGCAATATTGCTTCTTTTGAAGCCATTTTCCTGTAAAAATTTTGAGAGTCTTTCTTACCAGGCCCTGGGTGCTTACTTCAACCCATAAAGATACTTATCAAAATATTGCCTCTTTTGAAGCCATTTTCCTGTAAAAATTTTGAGAGTCTTTCATACTAGGCCCTGGGTGCTTACTTCAACCCATAAAGATACTTATCAATCTTAAACATATGATTGGGGAAATCAATATCTTCAAATCCTAGAGGCTACTTTACATATATGTCACGATCCGAACTAGGGCCTGGCCATGACGGACATCTCAAACCATGAAGGCCCGGATGTCCTACTCTATCTATTCTGGTAATCATGCACAATATTCATATCATAAAAGAAAATGCGGAAATATAATCTGATATGGAAACATGGTCATTAATCAGGGTTTCAAGACATAAGAAATAAAACTGAAATTCAAAACATCTGAATAAGATCTGGCTCAGTCTGCGAAATCTCTACTACATCTCAAAATTGTTCTGAAAACTGGGACAAGGCCCCTAGTAGACCAAACCAACGGAATAACAAAATCTGAAATAACAGGCCTTCTGAAACAAATATGGCTTACCACGGAATGGATCACTTCTCTCTGGAATACTCTACTGATTAGCCAGACCCTTAGACTGAGACTCCGAACCTGGGAGATAAGGGGTCAATACAGATGTACTGGTACGCAGAGCAGAACCAAAATAATAGTTTATATTCAACATATATGAGAGAAATTTAAAATAGTTCATAAATATGTCAGATAGTAAGAAATCTCATGGGCAGTTTCGAAAGACTCTGTAAAATTATCTGAACTCTTAGACACTCTTAGTTTTACTTTTACACCAGGTGGTATACCACACAACTCTGAAATTCCACAGGCTATATGGAATTCGCCATTGACTCGGTGGGGAAGCCTCCAACCCAAGTGTGCCGTAAGGGTTAGAGTCTCTTACTCTGCTACGCCACATGGTTGTCGCCAGCATAAAAATAATATACCCACATCGGCAAATCACGGTCTTAGGCTAAGAGTTACTTAAACTCAAACCTTCTTCGAGTAACCACCTAACCCTCTTTAAGCCCAGTTTTAACTCTTTAAAACATGCATTCTCTGAAATCAAACTCTGAAAACATACTCTGTTATAGCATACATACTTATGGTATCATCATACCATTGACTTGGAAGTCACATCTCTGAGCCATTATTAACATATTACAATCTCTATTTTCAAAACATAAATTCGGGACCACCATATCAATAAATCATTTCAAAGAAATCTTTCTTTAAAACTCATGTAAACACATGTATGAAACTCTCTTTGTCAAACTTTCAATGATGCAAGGTGGTCATGTCCAATCTCTTAATCTCATGTAAATCTTTCTGTTTTAACAAAATATATTAACATCAAGAAACTCCCTCTCTTAAATCTCTAAATCATGCTCAAAATACTATGGTATTTGCGTAAACAAATTTCAAGCCATAAATCATGCATTTCAAATTCTTCACATTAAGATCATAAACTTAAAATCATCACAAGAGAGGGATTTCATAAGTTGTGCTCTCAAACAATCTTAAATCTAAATTTTCATACATGTAAATCAATTTAAGGGGGAAAGGCCTAAAGACCAAATCAACAATACAATTAAACATTCATAATGCATAATAAATCATGTATTTCAAAAACCCCTTTCTAAATTCATGCTTGATAATTTTTAAATCATGTTCTAGTGTTTACAAGCCCATGTATTTTTTAAGATAAACCCCACGTACCTCAATTTAGAAATTTGATGGATGATTCTTGAAGCCTACGATTTGGGGATTTCAAATCTTCAATCAATCTTGAAAACCCACGGCTAAATCTTAAGTTATTTGGGTTTTCTTATTTGAAACCCTAAGGAGTGTTCTTGATGGTTTTTGATGAAAATATTAATAATGAGGTCATTTGAGATTAAATCCTGTGTTTAGGCTGATAAGGGGGTGGACAATACCCAATATACCTTAATGAGATGGACCAAAAATATAACTAGGAGCCGATTTCATGGGCCACCACGACGTGCCACAATCGCGGTGGCTCACTGGAAATTGATGAGTGGGATTCTTAAGGTTACCGCAACGCAGAGCCATCGCATTGTCCCACTGATTAGGACCCAAAACTTCAGCGCAACGCACCACAATCACTCTATTCTACAGGAATTTGATAATTTCTAAATAAGCCTCCTCCGCGACGCATCAAGCACTAAAATAATGGTGTTTTACTACTAGAACTTAAATTAGCCATAACTTCTTACCTAGGTATCAAATTTGGACGAATCTTATATCGACGGAAAGCTCATTCAATTTCTCACAAGATAAAAAGTCAAAATTAGGGAAATTATACATGGTTTAAAACTTACTCACTTTAGAAGTCAAAAATGAGACTAAGCTTCTTTGACACAATTCTAGTTATTTAACTCTAAGAGCATATTACCACGAGCTAACGCATGGACGATTTTTGCGAGGTGTTACATTATGCCCCCTTGGGATCATTCGTCCCCAAATGATGACACGGAACACAGACAAGCACGATTTAAAGTATACTAAGGCCATAAGAGAATAAGACAAGGATTGTACCTTCCATTTCGTCATCCGCCGGATCAAACAAGTCTGGGTATTTATCTCTCATGTCATTTTCTGATTCCCAAGTTGCTTCCTCAACTTTCTAATTTCTCCGCAACACCTTAAACAACACTATCTTTTTTCTTCTCAACTTCCAAACTTGGTGATCGAAGATTACAATAGGTTTCTCTTCAATTGCTAATGAGTCTATTACCTTGATCTCCTCTATAGGCAACACTAAGGAATGATCTCCAATATATTGTTCATCATGGATATGTAGAATACCAGATGAATAGAGCCCAAACTTGCAGGCAACTCTAACTCATAAGCAACTCCCCCTATCCTTCTCAAAATTAGTTATGGCCCTATATAGTGAGGACTTAGCTTACGTCTCTTCCCAAAATGCATGACTCCCTTCATAGGAGAAACTTTTAGAAACACCCAATCACCAACCTCAAACTCTAAGTCTCTTCTCCTAACATCGGCGTAGGACTTCTGTCTACTCTAGGCTGTCTTAAGTCATTCTCGTATAATTTTCAAGTCCTCCATTGCCTGAGAACAAGATCAAGCCCAAACAATTAAGTCTCACCCACTTCATACCACCCTATTGGCGACCTACATCTTCTTCCATACAATGCCTCAAAAGAAACCATCTTAATACTAGCATGGTAACTGTTATATATGCGAACTCTATCAATGGCAAGTGATCCACCGGACTGCCCTTGAAGTCAATTATGCAGGCCCTTAACATATCCTCAAGAGTCTGAATGGTGCGCTCAGCTTGCCCATTAGTCTGAGGGTGAAATGCAGTACTTAGGTGTACTTGGGTACAAAAACCCCTCTGAAAAGACCTCCAAAACTGCGAAGAGAATTGTGTACCTCGATTAGATATGATGGATACAGGTGCTCCATGCAAACAGACTATCTTCTCAATGTACAGCTTGGCATAGTCATCTCCTGAATAGTTAGTTCTGATAGGCAGAAAGTGGGCTGACTTGGTCAGTCGATCAACAATTACCCAAATTAAATCATACTGGCTTCGGTACCTCGAAAGTCCCATGATAAAGTCCATATTGATTATCTCCCATTTCCACAAAGGCAAGGCTATCTCTTGGGAAGTACCACCTGGCCTCATATGCTTTACTTTTACTTGTTGACAATTCAAATACTTGGAAACAAAGTTATCCACATCACACTTCATATTATTCCACCAGTATATAGTTTTCAGATCATGATACATCTTAGTAGAGCCTAGGTGAACAATATACCTCGAATTGTGAGCTTCATCAAGGATCCTCTTTCATAACCCATTTACATTTGGCACACATAGTCTGCCCTGATATCTCAAAACTCCATCACCACTAATTTTAAAAAACATCACCTTCTGTTAACCCACATCTTTCTTGATTTGCATCAAGATAGGATCTTCAACCTGCTTCTCTTTAACTTTAGCATAAAGGGAAGATTTAGCTACCTCATGAATAAAATTACTCCTCCATCTTTGGAATCCAAGAGTCGCACTCCTAGATTTGCAAGTCAGTAAATATCCTTCACCATCCCCCTCTTTCCCTTTTCAACATGCAAAAGACTACCCATATATAACTTATTAAGGGCGTCGGCTACCATATTTTCTTGCCTGGATGGTAGTGCAGGCTCATGTCATGATCCTTTAAAAGTTCCAACCAACGTCATTGCCTGAGGTTTAATTCGTTCTGTGAGAAAACATACAGCAAAATCTTGTGGTCAGTAAATATATCAACATGTACCCAATAGAGATAATGCCGCCAGATTTTGAGCGCAAACACCACAGCAGCTAACTCCAAGTCATGGGTGGGGTAATTTTGCTCATGCACTTTTAATTGCCTAGATGCATAAGCCACAACTTTACCATGCTGCATAAGTACACACTTAAGTACCACACGAGACACATCACAATACACAAAGAACCCTTCCGTGCCGTACCTTCCAGAAGAGTCAAAATAGGAGCAATTGTCAACTTATCTTTTAACTTCTCAAAACTATTCTCACAGGAGTCAGACCACACGAACTTCACTTTTTTCTGAGTCAAACTCGTAAGTGGTGTAGCTATGGAAGAAAAACTCTCTATAAATCTTCTGTAATACCCTGCAAAACCCAAGAAGCTCTGAATATCGATTGGAGTCGTGGGTCTGGGCCATTTTCTCACTACCTTAATATTTTGAGGATCAACCTTAATCCCGTTACTAGACACGATATGCCCCAAGAAAGCAATAGCATTAAGCCAGAATTTTCACTTGGAAAATTTCGCATACAACTCATGATCTTTGAGAGTCTGAAGGATGATTCGAAGGTGATTGGCATGGTCCTCCTCACTCTTAGAATAAATCAAAATATCATAAATGAAAACTATAACAAACAGATCTAGAAACTAATAGAACACCCTATTCATAAGGCCCATGAAAGCCACAAGGGTGTTAGTCAACCCAAAGGACATGACTAAGAATTCATAATAACCATATCTAGTTCGGAACGCTGTTTTGGGAATATCTGACTCCCTAACCTTCAACTAATGATATCTCAAATAAAGGTCTATCTTTGAAAAACATTTAGCTCCCTAAAGTTGGTCAAAAAGATCATCAATCCTAGGAAGAGGATATTTAATTTTAATAGTGACCGTATCCAACTGGCGGTAATCTATGCATATACGAAGGGAACCTTCTTTCTTTCGCATAAAAAGTACAGGTGCACCCCAGGGAAAAACACTAGGATAGATAAAACCTTTATCTAGAAGATCTGCTAGCTGCTCTTTTAACTCTTTCAACTCTGCAGGAGCCATTCTATATGGTGGAATAGAGATAGGATGGGTATATGGCAACAAATCAATACCAAAATCTATCTCCCTATCAGGTGGTATTCCTGGGAGATCATCTTGAAAAATTTCTGGGAACTCATTCACCACAGGGATGGACTGAAGAGAAGGGCTTTCGGTATTTAAATCTTTAACTCAAATAAGATGATACAAACAACCCTTAGAAATGAGTTTGCGGGCTCTAAGACAAGAGATGAACTTTTCTGTAGGTGCTAAAGAATGTCCCTCCCATTCTATTATTGGTTCATTTGGGAAAGAGAAAGTAACCTTTTGGGTTCTACAATTTAGCGTGGCATAGCATGAATGAAGCCAATCCATCCCTAAGATAATATCAAAATCAACTATGTCTAAGTCTATGAGATCTGCCACAGTATCCCACCCACAAACAGTCACCACACAATTTCTATACACCCTCCTAGCCACAACAGAGTCTTCCATCGGTGTGGAAATAGAAAAAAGGTTCGGCAATTACATCGGGCTCAAACCTAAAACCAACAGCCACATAAGGGGTTACGTAAGACATGGTAAAACCAGGATCAAGTAACACATAAACATCATGGGAAAAGATTTTCAACGTACCAGTAACTACATCTGGTGAGGCCTCTGCCTCTTGGCGGTTTGTCAAGGCGTACAACTGGTTGCTACCATTTTTGGTGGCTGAAGTGACACTTTTTTGAGGTAGTGGTGGTGCAGAAGAATTAGCCTGTGAATTGGCTCCACTAATATTACCTTTTGCCGCCGGACATTCTCTCTGGATATGGCCTGGCTAGCCGCATGACTAGCACACCACAGTGCTAAACTGACATCTCCCTGGATGATTCCTCCTATATTTCTCACAGCGCGGGTATGTCCGAGAGGTCTGAGCTATACTTCCTTGAGACTGTGAACCCTACATCCTCGGCCCCTGCCTATACTAAAAATCCTAAGTGCACTATCCGGCTGGGGGTCTGGTCACTGGTGCACTGGTTGCAGACTGCGCATTACCTCAATTCTTATTTTTCTGCCATTTGTTACCCCAATTCCCACTCTACCACTGACTGTCGCTCTGGTCGGCTATTTTGGTTGTCTTTGCCAATCTGTCCTTCTCTTTAGATTTAGCGATTTTCTTTTTCTGTTCCTCAACTTACTGCATATGAACTGATAGTGTGGAAAAATCCATGTCCCGGTTCAACATTGCTCCCTGACATTCAAGTACTATGTCATCTGAAAGAACGGATGCAAATTTTCTCATTCGGGCTCTCATATTACTAGTCATCTCTGGAGCATAACGGGCTAGTTGGTTGAACCTCAGAGTATACTCCTGGACACTCATCTTACCTTGCTTTAGATTTATAAACTCTTTGGTTTTGGCATCTCTCAGCTCGAGAGGAAATAATCGATCAAGGAACGCTTTCACAAACTCGATCAAAACTGTGGGCTCAGCATACTCACTCTTTGAATCTTTCCGCTCGTTATACCATTGGTTTGCTACATCCTTAAGCTGGTAAGACACTAACTCAACTCTCTTTACCTCATCTACATAAATCACCTTAAAGATCTTCTCCATCTCGTCCACAAACTCCAGTGGATCATCTCCTACCTTGGTACCAATAAACTTGGGTAGGTTCATCCACATGAACTAGCCCACTCTTATAGCCTTAGATGTAACAGTTGCAGACCCAATATCTTTTGACCTTTGAGTCTGTGTGGCTACCAACGGGCAAGTATGTGAATAGACTGTATGAATTAGGCATTAGATACCTCTCTCTTGCGAGTCTGAGTGCAGTTAGTCCCCATTCGGGGGTGGGACTCTCAGAGTAGCATCAATCTCTAGAGTCTGATCTATGTTTTGGGTCCTCATCCTAAGAGTGGGACGGACCTCATTCATCTGTGCATTCCAATTGATAGTACGACGGGGAGACATAATTGTTTTTCTGAAACACAAGAGATCATCGATTAGGGGACAAATCAGACTCTGAAGCACGAACTAAACCACAAATAAGAGAAATATTCCTAAACACCTAGTAACCTCCTGCTTATAAGTGTGGCGTGCTACACACCCATAAATAAGATTTTACCCAATGCAATTTTGCAGACACCCTGGGACCATGAACCGTGCTCTGATATCAAGTTTGTGACGACACAAACTAGGGCCTGGCCGTGACGAACATCCCGAACCATGAAGGCCCGGACGTCCTACTCTATCTGATCTGGTAATCATGCACAAAATTCATATCATAAAAAGAAAATAAGGAAATATAATCTGATACGGAAATATGGTCATTAACTCTGGGTTTCAAAACATAAGAAAGAAAACTGCAATTCAAAACATCTAAATAAGATCTGACATAGTCTGTAAAATCTCTACTACATCTCAAAACTATTCTGAAAACTGGGACAAGGCCCCTAGTAGACCAAACAATGGAATAACAAAATCTGAAATAACAAACCTTCTGGAACAAAGAAGACTAGCCATGAAATAGATCACTTCTCTCTGGAATACTCTACTGATTAGTCGGACCCTTGGACTGAGCCTCCTAACATGGGAGGTAGGGGGTCAATACAGATGTACTGGTACGTAGAGCAGATCCAAAATACTAGTTTATATTCAACATCTATGAGAGCAATTTAAAATAGTTCATAAGAATATCAGATAGTAAGAAATCTCATGGGCAGTTTTGAAAGACTCTGTAAAATCATCTGAACTCTTAGACACTCTTAGTTTTACTTCTGTGCTAGGTGGTATACCCTACAACTCTAAAATTCCATGGGTTGTATGGAATCCACCATTGACTCGGCGGGGAAGCCTCCAGCCCAAGTGTGCTGCAAGGGTTGGAGTCTCTGACTCTGCTACGCCATATGCTTATCGCCAGCACAAAAATAATATACCCAAATCAACAAATCACAGTTTTAGGCTAAGAGTTACTTGAAATTAAACCTTCTTCGAGTAACAACCTAACCCTCTTTAAGCCCAGTTTTAACTCTTTAAAACATGCATTCTCTGAAATCAAACTCTGAAAACATACAAGGTTATAGCATACATACTTATGGTATCGTCATACCATTTACTTGCAAGTCACATCTCTGAGCCATTATTAGCATATTACAATCTCTGTTTTCAAAACATAAATTCGGGACCACCATATCAATAAATTATTTCAAATAACTCTTTCTCTAGAACTCATGTGAACATATGTATACAACTCTCTTTGTCAAACTTTCAATGATGCAAGGTGGTCATGTCAAATCTCTTAATCTCATGCAAATATTTCTATTTTAACAAAATATATTTACATCAAGAAACTCCCTCTCTTAAATCTCTAAATCATGCTCAAAATACTTTGGTATTTGCGTAAACAAATTTCAAGCCATAAATCATGCATTTCAAATCCTTCACATTAAGATCATAAACTTAAAATCATCACAAGAGAGGGATTTCATAAGTTGTGCTCTCAAAAAATCTTAAATCTAAATTTTCATACATGTAAATCAATTTAAGGGGGAAAGGCCTAAAGACCAAATCAATAATACAATTAAACATTCATAATGCATAATAAATCATGTATTTCAAAAAACCCTTTCTAAATTCATGCTTGATAATCTTTAAATCATGTTCTAGTGTTTACAAGCCCATGTAGTTTTTAGGATAAACCCCACGTACCTCAATTTAGAAATTTGATGGATGATTCTAGAAGCCTACAATTTGGATATTCCAAATCTTCAATCAATCTTGAAAACCCACGGTTAAATCTTGAGTTATTTGGGTTTTCTTGTTTGAAACCCTAAGGAGTGTTCTTGGTGGTTTTTGATGAAAATATCAATAATGAGGTCATTTAGGATTAAATCCCATGTTTAGGATGATAAGGGGGTAGAAAATACCCAATATTCCCTTAATGAGACGGACTAAAAATATAACTGGGAGCCCGATTTCATGGACCACCGCGACGCGCCACAATCGCGGTGGCTCACTGAAAATTGATGAGTGGGATTCTTAAGGTCACCGCGACGCAGAGCCATCGCGTTATCCCATTGGTTGGGACCTGAAACTTCAGTGCGATGCGCCATAATTGCGCTATGTTACTAGAATTTGACAATTTCTAAATAGGCCCCCTCCGCGATGCGCCAAGCACCACAATGACGGTGTTTTACGACTAGAACTTAAATTAGCCATAACTTCTTACCCGGGTATCGAATTTGGGCGAATCTTATATCGATGAAAAGCTCTTTCAATTTCTCACATGATAAAAAGTTGAAATTAGGGAAATTATCTATGATTTAAACTTTACTCACTTTGGAAGTCAAAAATAAGACTAAGCTTCTTTGACACATTCTAGTCATTTAACTCTAAGAGCATATTACCACGAGCTAACGCATGGGCGATTTTTGCGAGGTGTTACAATATACTTCTTATTTTAGAATCCATTGAGAAAGGCACTTCTTACATCTATTTGAAATAGTATGAATTCCATGTAGGAGGAAAGAGAAATAAGGATTCTAATAGCCTCTATTTTTGCAACAAGTGCAAGGGCTTCATCATAATCTATTCCTTCTTTCTGACTGTACCCCTTCATAATCAGTGTTGCTTTGTTCCTGATGGTATTGGTGTTCAATATTATTTTTGTTTACCCACATGGTCCCTATAATGATTCTATCAACAGGACAAGGGACCAGGTACCATACCTTACTTCTCTCAAATTGATGCAACTCTTCTTATATGACATTTATTCAATAAACATTTTTTAGAGCTTTCTTAACATTATTTTTACTTAATTTGAGACAAAAATATTGAGAAGGCATAAAATTTTCTAGCTCAATTCCTGGTTTGCATCCTAAAATCCAAATGATGTGAAATATTATTAAGAGTATGTGAAGATTAATGATTTCAGTTAGATATGTGATGAGTAAGCTGAGCTAAGCTGGAACTAGTTCCCATAAAAGTGTTACCTTGAGGGGACTAGTGTTCTACTAAACTTGAGTGAGGATTTAAATCCTCATGGGGAGATTCAGGTAAACCAGGTTCCTGATGGTCAAGAGAACATCCTTGTCTTTATGAGATGAACTTGGTCCCTATGAGTCTGCAGCCTCTCTTCCTCCTTCATTGGTTTTGTCCTCACTACCACTTAAATTTTTACGTGCATTGAAAAGTTATTCAAGATTGGCACCGTCATGACCATGTCCTTCACCAGAATTTCTGCCTTCATCAAACATAACATACACACTTTATTCTACACACTAAGTTCTTTAATTATAAATTCTTTAAGCCTTGCTATTTGAAGAGTAACCTACAAAGATTCCTTTTTCTCTTCTAGGATCAAACTTTCATAGGTCATTCTTCCCATTATTCAAAACAAAGAATTTACAACCAAAAGCTTTGTAGTAACTCAACTTGTGCTTACTGTTGGTCCAGATTTCATTTGGTGTCTTATCAAGAATGGAACTAATTATACATTAGTTAACCATATGACAAGCAATGTTGACTACTTCAGCTTACAAATTTTTAGCTATTCCTACATTAATTAGCATAGTTCTAGTAATTTCCACCAAGGTTCTATTTTTTCTCTCCACTACACCATTCTTTTGAGGTGTTCTAGGAGCTAAAAAATTATGATCAATCCCAAGATTATTATAAAATTCATTGAATTTGACATTTTCAAATTTTGTACCATGGTCGGACCTGATCTCTGCAATCTTTTCACTATACTTCACTTGCACTTGCTTTGCAAAATTTTTGAACACTAGAAATGTTTCCTCCTTAGATTTAAAAATCATAGACCAAGTAAACCTATAATAATCATCAACCATAACAAAAATATACCTTTTCTCCCTCTACTTATGATTTTGACAAGTCAATACAAGTCCATGTGAAGAAGTTCCAGAGGTATAGAGGTACTCACTTTCTTCTTTAACTTGAAGAAATACCTATTCTACTTTCCTTTCACACATAAATCACATACTTTAGTACTAGAAAACTTCAGTTTGGGCATTCCTCAAACCAGGTCGCTGGTTACTAATCTGTTTAGCAGGGTATAACTCACATGTACCAATATTTTATGCCACAATTTAGCAACATCATCCTAAACACTAAGACATGTGAGGTTCTTAGTGTTAAAAGACCCCAAATCAGCAACCTACATGTTTTTGTTTCTCCAGGCTATAAGAATGATTTTACCATTTTTTAGACTTGTAACTATACACTTATTAGATATGAACTTAACTTTATTTCCTTTGTCATAAATTTGAGACACTCAGCAAACTGTATTTAAGGCCATCAACATAATGCATATCTTTAATTTCCTCATTCAGACTTTTGCCAATGGTCCAACACCTAGAAGATATCTCTTTTTACTATCACAAAAGGTGACACTGACTCTTTATGGATTTTGAGCAAGAAAGTCTTTAACTCTCTTAGTCATATATTTGGAACAGCTATTATCCCATGTACCAATGGGTGGTGTTTTCTCTTGCTATACCTACAAACACAATTATTTGTTATCCTTAGGAACCGTTGCAATTTGAGTTCTTGGTAGGGTGACAAAGAAAATATTAGATTCTTCTTGGTCCAAGCAGGTAGTACTACACTACAATTATTTGACATTTGATTTGTGAGATTAGTTAGAACTTGAGAAGAAGTGGCCCATTTAAGATCATTTCAAGTTCAACTTTAATCCCAACAAGGTCCCTCTTATGCTTAGAGTTCCTTTCAATGCAGTTAAATCTAGGTGAACTTTGGTTAAATTCTCCTCAAGATCAAACTGAATCCTACTACCTTCACTTTTTCCCTTTTGACTGGACTTAGGTATTTCACTAAGACTTTCATTCAACAGGTCATTTCAAAGGTTGGAGATTAGTAGCTTTCTTATAGTTTAGATAGTTATTCAGTGAAATCCATTTTTTATTTCAAATTCATACATATTTTTATTTGATATATCTTTATCTTTTGTGAGTTCATACACAAAATCTATTAAGACAGTTGCAAGAGACTTTCACTTCTTAAGAGAATAATCTTTAAAATTTTCTTTAATGCCTATAACGGTTATGTAATGACCCAGGAGTAACCCTTGGACGTCACACGATGCTTAAGACAATGAATAGTCCCAAGCTAACCCATGATATCTAATTGGCACTAACTCATAGGAAGGTGGGCTGAGATATACATAATTGTCGAAGGAAACCAACTTTTAAATATCCCTTTTAAAATCTTACATATTAGAAATCTTTATAAAATCTCTGTAAATGAAATAAACATTGTCTGACAAGCCTCTAATCTTGTAAATAAAAAAATCACTGGGACATAACCTAGCTAACCCATAAAAAAATAAACTAGTTAAGTAACATCCATAAAGTCTGAAACTCCAATAGATATGGTCATTCCTCGGACTACGAGGACTCACCAAATATCGGAATGTAGAAGGTGATGCCTGCAATCAATCGTGCTACTGGAAATGAGCACCAGAACCAACATTATAAGACAATGTAGCACATAGACATATATGTGGGTCAGTACTTCTGGAATGTACCGAGTATAAGGGGTAAATACACAAGTAAAACCAAAACTAAATAAACCTTAAAATCATGCATCCTAAGTGTAAAAGGACTCACCTTGGACATGAGTAAAGCTGGAAACTGAAGGATCATAAGACATAAATGATAAAGCATGTAAAGCTTAATGAGTTATCACACTTAGTTTCTAAAATCCTTGCTTTTATTCTTTCTTATGGGAGATTCTTATAACCAACAAAAACATGCTAGCTAGCATGGATCCCAACTTCTTACCCATATTGGGGAGAGTTTTTCTACCCTTGCCATCAGAACAAAACCTTAACTTAAGTGATCACTAAACTAAATCCATAATAGGAAAAGAAGACACTCTCTGTGAGGTCTCTTAAAACCTACGGTGGCTCGTAGTTTCTAGAAATTAGAATACTCTCATCCATATTCCTTTATCGGTGCAAAATACTTCACCCAAATATATACTTATATGCTCATACTTAAGAAATCCACCTTAAAATAGCATATGGATTTGTAAACTGAAAACCGACTATACTTTTTTTACCTAAATCATGCTCATGGGGTGATATTGTGGATTTAAAATCTTAAATATGATCATCAGATCAAAACTAAACTTTAATCAAGTATCAATACTTGTAAATTGAACTTATAAGCTTAAACTTCTTAGGACTCAACAACTTGTACTTAAGTCTTGAAATTCATGCATTCTTTCATAGAAACTTATAGAGAAATATTATGCTCAATACTCAAAGTCATCAATTCATCAAAATCCAAGTCAAAATAATAGAAATCATGTAAGTCAAAACATGAATAAGGCAAACTCTTATGCACTTTAAACCTTAAATTCACATGATAATGTCATAAATTTAAGAATATGAGAATTGGGCATGAACCCTAATTGAAATCACATAAATTCAATTTTAAAAATCAAGTTTTCGGGTACAAAGATGAAATATTATCCTTGCTCAAACCCCACATACCTGGACTTGCTTGACTTTCTTGAAGGGAACTAAACTTGGGAACTTCGGAGATGATTTTAAAGAAGAAACCCTAGCCTTATTGTTCTTGAGGGTGGTAGAACAAAGAGGGTCATTAAGTTATTGAGAATGGGAAGAAATAATTTTAAGTCATAGGTTGGAAGTTTAAAGAGGATAAAAGACCAAAAGACCTCTTAACTGAACAAATAAAAACTTAACTGTCAGTCGTCACGAGTCACCTTACAACTTTTGACATTTGATTGCGAGTCTTCCTAATAACGCGTAATCTTGGCAATAACATGAAGGGTACTTACTGGTTTAGCTATGAGTTTTACCCTACGACTTGTAGTAAGTCAATACGACTAGTAACCTCCAACTGTAAACTAAACAGAAACTTAGGGGTCCTACATTGTTGTCTCTACAACTCCCACTATACAACTCATATAGACTCATAATGACTCATAGGGTTGAGTCGTCAAGTGACCAAAAAAATTGGCTATTATACTAAGCTGATTACGCCTAGACCATACGACTCGTATAGTCTCACTACGACTTGCATAGCATGAGTCGTAACCAAAGCAGAATCTCAACCACTAGATGAGTAAGTCGTAGGTTCCACAGTAAACTTAAGGACACAGTATATTACAAGCTCTCCCCCTTGGAAATATTTGTCCTTGAATGAGGCCCATATAGGATTAGAATTTTGGGGGAAAATTGACATCTCCACACTGAACTTACAACCAAACTTACCAATATCACAAGGACTCAATGACTCATGGACACATGATAAGATATGAGAATACTTAAACTGTCTTAAAGAGAAAGAATTTGTTCGAAATTAACAATTTACCTTCGGTAATGAATGAATTTAAAGAAAAGAGATGAAGGTACTTGGTCATCATGTTTTCTTCTACTTCCCAAGTGGCTCCTTCAACCAATTGGTTTCTCCAAAGAACCTTTACTGATGCCACAACCTTATTCTTTAGTCTTCGAACTTGATTATCCAGTATTTTGATCGAAATTTCCTCATAGGAAAAATTATCTTTGACCCCAATACTCTCTAGGGTAACTAAAGGTACGGATCCCCAATGCACTTATTTAGTATCAAGACATGGAAAACTGGGTGGACAACTACTAACTCTAGCAAAAGGTCCAACTCGTACCCAACCTCTCTGATACACCTTACTACATCATACGGACCAATAAATCAGGGACTCAATTTTCATTTCTTTCCAAATATTTTCATCCCTTTCATAGGTGACACCTTCAAGAATACCTAATAACCCACTTCAAACTTGTGTTCCCTCCTTCTTACATTTGCATACTATTTCTGATGACTCGAGGGGTCCTCAACCTTTCACAAATTAATTGAACCCTTTCCATAGCCTCAATAACTGAGTTTGGCCCAATCAATGCCACTTCTCTAACCTCAAACCATCCTATGGGTGATCTGCACCTACGCCCGCACAGTTTCTCAAATAGAGCCATCTGAATGCTAGCATGGTAACTATTATTAGAAGAAAACTCGATCAAGGGTAAATGATCATCCCAGCTTCCCTTAAAGTCTACAAATACACGCCCTCAGTATATGTTTCAATGTCTTAATTGTATATTCAGCCTGACCATCGATCTACGGATGAAAAGCAGTGTTAAGTTTAACCTTTGTACCAAGGCCCTTCTGAAAAGACTACCAAAATTAGAAGGTGAATTGCATGCCTCTTTCTGAAATAATGGACAAGGGTATCTTATGTAGTCTCACTAACTCAAGAATATACATCTTGGCATAATCTTCTATCATACCTGAAGTCTTAACAGGCAGAAAATAAGTTGGTTTGGCCATTCAATCCACTATGACCTAAATCGAATCATGTTGACGTCTTAAACCTATGATGAAATCCATATTCACTACTTCCCACTTACAAGTAGGGGTGTTGATCTCCTTTAGTACACTACCCAGCCTCTGGTGTTCAACCATAACCTGCTAGCAATTTGGACACTTAGCTACAAACTCTACTATGTCCCTTCTAATACCATTCCACCAATAAATTTCTCGCAAATCATGATACATCTTAGTAGCACCAGGATGAATAGAATACTTTTAACTATGATCCTCAACTAATATCCTTTCTCTCAACCCATCCACATTGGAAACACAAAGCCTACCTTGATAACGAAGTACACCATCTCCCCTTTGGGAGAAAACCTCAACCTTCTATTGTTGGACTGCTTCCAATATTTGGCTAAGTATGTGAGCATTATGCTATTTTCCTTTACTTAAACTATCAGAGATGATTCCAAACCATTTTGAACCACTACTCCCCCATTATCCGTGTCAAGAAAACATACTCCCAAATGGTCCAATCTATGCACTTCTTTGATCAGCTCATATTCTTCCTCTTTATTATGAGCCACACTACCCATAAGAAACCTATTCAACACGTCGGCCACCATATTTGCCTTACCCAGATGGTAGAGCACATTCATGTTATAATCTTTCAATAACTCCAACCATCTCCTTTAACAAAGATTTAGTTCCTTTTGTGAAAATACATACTAGAGACTCTTATGGTCAGTGAAAACGTCAACATGCATACCATATAAATAGTACCCCCAAATCTTTAAAGTGAACACTACAACGGCTAACTCCAAGTCACGAGTGGATAGTTTCTTTTGAGATCCTTTAGCTGTCTGGAGGCATAGGATATTACTTTTCCATTTTACATCAAAATACAACCTAACCCAACTCTAGAAGCATCACAATACCATGAATCTGTCTAACTCCTCTAGTAGGCTAACACTGATGCCGAAGTCAATCTAACCTTCAATTCTTGGAAACTCTTCTCATATTTATCTGACCAAATAAACTTTACCATCTTTTATGTCAGCTTAATCAATGTTGTGGATATGGAGTAAAGCCCTTCAACAAACCTCCTATAATACCCAGCTAAACCCAAAAAGCTCTGAATATCAGATGGAGTGATCGGTCTAGGCCAGTGCTTTATGGAATATGTCTTCTGAGGGTCTACATGAATACCACCTCTTGAAATGCCATGCCTCAAAAAGGTAATAGGCTCTAACTAAAATTCACACTTACTAAACTTTGCATACAGTTGTCGGTCCTTCAGGGTCTATGGCACTATCTTTAAATGGTCCGCGTGATCCTCCTTACTTTGAGAATATACCAATATGTCATCTATAAATACAATAAAGAACATTTCTAAGTACTGCTTAAAGACCCCGTTCATCATATCTATAAAGGTTGCAGGAGCATTCTTTAGTCCAAACGACATAACTACAAACTCAAAATGATTATACCGCATTTTGAAACTCATCTCTGGAATGTCGTGCTCCCTGACTTTCAACTGGTGGTATCCTGACCTGAGGTTGATCTTGAAAACCCACCAATCACCCTGAAGCTGATCAAATAGACCATCGATCCTAGTAACAGGTTACTTGTTTGTGATAGTAACCTTGCTTAGTTGTCTATAGTCTATACACATTCTGAGAGTGTCATCTTTCTTGCACACGAATAGGATTAGAGCACCCCACAGAGAAACACTAGGTCTAATGAATCCTTATCTAAGAGATCCTTAAGTTGCTACTTTAACTCTTTGAGTTTGACTGGAGCCATACGATATGGAGAGATGGAGATGGGATGAGTATTAGGAAGAAGTTAAATACTAAACTCTATTTCTCTATCTAGAGGTACCCCTGGAAAATCATTGGGGAAGACCTCTAAAAATTTATTGACTACACGGACTGACTAAATGGTTAGGGCTTCACTTAGTATCCTTGACTCAAACTAAATGGTAGACACACCCTTTTGATATTAACTTTCTGGACTTAAGATAAGAGATAAAATGACCTTTACGAGGCACCAAACTACCCTTCCACTCAAAGACTGACTCATCAAGAAACTAAAACTTTACCACGCGAGTACGATAATTGATTAAAGCCTAACATGAATAGACCCAATCCATACCCAGAATAACATCAAATTCTATCATCTCTAATTCTATCAAGTCTACTAGAATAAATTTATGGAGGACGGTAATTGGACACCCCCTATAGACTCGCCTAGCTATAACTAACTTACCCACTGGAGTAAAGACAAAAAAAGAGCTTAGGAAGATTCTAAGGGCTCTCCCCAAAATGTATAGCAACACGTGGGGTCACATAAAAGAGGTTTGATCCCGGGTCTAATAACACATATACATTAAGGTGAAAGAAATGAAGCATACCAGTGATAATATCTATGGAATTCTCTTACTCCTGATGGGATGGTAAATCATAAAATCAATTCTGGTGCTGACCGCTACCGATACTGGATGATGTACCCTGTGGAGGAGCTTGGCAGACTGGCTGAGCTACTGGATTTGTGGCTTGAGTCTGAGGACGGACATCTCTATTTTCCTACTTAGCATACGGGCATTTCTTGATCTTGTGGCCCATCTTTCCACAACCATAGCAACCCTTTTTGCCCATCAAACACTCACCAGGATGGGTCCTTCCACACTTTGCACAAGTTGGATAATAGGCCTCCAGGACACACTACCTTGAGATCTCAAATTCAAAGCTCTACCCCACTGCTCTTGCCTAGTCCTAGGTGTAGGGGCGCTGGCTGAGGATAGTGTAGATACTGATGAGTGGCCCTACAACTATGAACTACTTTACCCTCCAGGACTTTATTGATTGTACTCAAATTGTCCAGTCCTGGCTCTTTTGTTTCTCCTCTCTCTTTTCTTCAACTTCTCTGCCTCAATCTGTTGAGCATGAGTTACCAATCGAGCAATATCCATATCTCCAATCAGCATGGCATTCCTAAACTCTTTGACTACTAAATTAGACACTCTAGTGGAAAACTTACTTATACGAGCTCTAGAGTCAGGCAATAACTCTGGAGCATACTTAGCTAACTTAGTGAACTTAAGGCAGTACTCATTCACTGATATAGAGCCCTGCCTCAGGTTCATGAACTCCTCTACTTTGGCCTTCCTCATCTCATAAGAAAAGAACTTATCCAGAAAATCACTTTGAAACACCTGCCAACTCATAGGCGTTGTATCCTCACCCCTACCATCCTTCCACATGATAACCTAATCATAAGCAACATCCTTCAATCGATAAGATACCAATTCTACACTTTCCTCTTCAATAACATGCATAATTTGTGAAATCTTTTTCACCTCATCAAAGAAGAACTTGGGATCATCATTCACCTTTGACCCAAAGAATTCAAGTGGGTTCATCCTCATAAAGTCCCTAATATTAGCTGCAGCTAAGTTACCATTCTACTGGAGCGGGATTATTGTTGGTTGGTGTCCTTGAAAATTTGCATTCACAGCTTGAGCTAACACTTAATTTTCTCATTTTTCTTCTTTATTGAATGTTCGAACATTTTTTAACAGTAATAGTGAAATGAAATTTTCATGTAATCAGGTAACATCTATAGTTTCCAACAGAGCTATACCATTGATTTATTGTTTGGAAAGTTTAGGCAACTTCTCTAGTAATTTGTTGTTTGGGAAAATTACATTTTTAAGACAACAATTCCAAGCTCATGAATTGATCTGAATTCTAATATATAGAAGAGCCTTGGAAGCAGGTGAAGGTCGTCATGTCTACTTCCAAGGGCAATTTTATCTTTTTACTAAAAGTGTAGTGTCATTCAACGTATCCAGACACTCCTAACGACACGTATTACTTTTCCCTTTTCTCTGTTTGTCAACATTCTTTTCCATATCCATTTACTTTGATTATCTCCAAAAGTTACAAGTTACACCTAGCAATTCTTGAATGTGAAATTGGGTTTTGCAATGAAACTATAGCAGCTTCTATCAAAGGCTTAGACATTGCAGCACTATGATACTTAAAAATAACAAATAAACTTCTTATTTTCTACAGTTTCAACAGATCATTATCCCAATAAACAAGAAAAAAGACAAGTTTTTTTTTGTTTGTTTTTTTTCAAAAAGAAAAGAGCAAAGAAGAGAACTTTTTTCTATGTATATTACGTTTAAAAGAAGGAAAAAAGGGTGTTTGTGATATGCACTAAATAGTTGTAAAACACACTAAAATACTTCTTTCAAGAATATAATGAAGAGTACAAATAAGGAAATTTATTTATGTACTACTTAGACCTGTTAACCAGGCCGGGCCGGTTCAAACCAGCACCGGCCCACTTGTTGTTACCAGGTTTTGGGCCAGTTCGGTACCGGTTCAGCTCTTAACGGGTTGGGCCCAACAGTAAAAAATCCAATTTAGCCCGTGACCAACCCATTAAGTGTAAAATCGGTTTTGACCTGTTAGAATCGGTCAAATTCTTTAAAAAAAAAAATTGAATTTATATGTTTTTTCTAATATATACTATATATACACACCTATAACTATAATATATACATTTTAAATACGTTAAACAATAAACTTATAACATATATATGTTACATATTATTCTACAATATAATATATACAAATATATACGTACAATAAAATATATATACTACTTTAAATACTACTTAAAACAGTATGCATACAACATATATACGTTATATATATTTATATACTACTTTAGAAAACATATGCATATGTATGTATTAAATGTATACTACTTTAGTGTCTATAGAAAACATATACACATATATACGTACAATATAATATATATATATATATATATATATATATATATATTACTTAAAATAATATGCATACAACATATATAAGCTATATATATACTACTTTAGAAAACATATAAGCATATATATGTACAACAACAACAACAACAAACCCAGTGTATTCCAAAAAAAGTGGGGTCTAGGGAGGGTAAGATGTACACAGACCATACCGCTACCTCTGAAGAAGTAGAGAGGATGTTTTCGATAGACCCCCGGCTCAAGCTAAAGGATAGTAACAAGTGGATGGATGACATAATAAAATCAGGAATAAGAAATAGTAAATTAAAAATCTACAAAATATGCAAAAATAAGAGCGATACGAAAAAAGAAAATAGGGACTATGACATAAGACATAGGGCCCCCCCTAGTCGTACCATACACACACAAGCCAAGGACACCTATGTACAAGCCTCGAATTACTAACCCGGCTACACCATAACACCCCGGACTGCAAGCTACAACCCACACACTCCCATTAGCCTTCTACCCTTATTCGTGACCTCCACACCTTCCTATCTAGGATCATATCCTCAGTCAGCTGAAGTTGCTCCATATCATGTCTAATCACCTCCCTCCAGTATTTCTTCAGCCTACTTCTACTCCTCCTAAAACTATCCATAACTAGCTTCTCACACCTCCGGACTGGGGCATCCATGCCCCTCCTCATTATATGTCCAAACCATCTCAGTCTTCCTTCCCACATCTTGTCATCTACCGAAGCTACCCCCACCTTCTCCCGGATAATATCATTCCTAACTCTGTCCCCTCTAGTAAGCCCACACATCTAACGTAATATTCTTATTTCCATCACCTTTAATTTTTGGATGTGAGAGTGCTTGAGAGGCTAATACTCCACCCCATACAACATGGCCAGTCGGACTTCCACTCTATAGAATCTGCCTTTAAGCTTAAGGGTCACCTTCTTATCACAAAACACTCCCGAGGCAAGCCTCCACTTCATCTAACCTTCTCCAATACGTTTAGAGACATCTTCATTGATTTCACCATTCCCCTGAATTGTAGACCCAAGATACTTAAAACTATCCGTATTACAGATATCCTGGGAGTCCAACCTCACCACTACTTCATCCTCCTGTCTCAAGTTACCAAACTTGCATTCCAAATACTCCGTCTTGGACCTACTCAACTTGAACCCCTTGGACTCAAGGGTTTGCCTCCAAACCTATAATTTGTCATTTACACCCCCCTCCCCCCACGTTTCATCAATTAGAACTTTATCATCTGTAAATAACATACACCAAGGCACCTCGCCTTGAATGCTCCGCGTTAATACGTCTATCACCAACACAAATAAGAACGGACTAAGACTCGATCCTTGGTGCAACCCTATCTCCACCAAAAAATGCTCTAAGTCTCCTCCCGTCGTCCTCATACGGGTCTTCTCTCCATCGTACATTTCCTTAATAGCTCTAATGTACGCTATCGAAACCCCTCTCACCTCCAAGCATATCCTAATAACCTCCCTTGGGACTTTACTACATGTCTTTTCTAAGTTGATAAATACCATATGCAAATCTTTCTTCCTTTCTCTATACTGCTCCACCAATATCCTCACCAGGTGGATTACCTTTGTTATCGAATGACCAGTCATAAATCCAAACTAATTCTCTGAAACGGATATGACCCTCCATATCCTCTGCTCAACCACTCTCTCCCAAATCTTTATAGTGTGACTTAAACGCTTAATACCCCTATAGTTGTTGTAACTCTGAATGTCACCGTTGTTTTTATATAGCTTAATCAACGTACTCCATCTCCAAGCCTCAGGCATTTTCAAAGTCTTGAAAATACTGTTAAACAAAATAGTCAACCACCTTAAACCTACCTCACCAGCATACTTTAAAAAATCCACCGGGATCTCGTCAGGCCTCGTCGCCCTACCCCTCCACATCTTACGAATAGCCTCTCTGACCTCCTCAACCTTAAAATACCAATAGTAACTGAAATCATGGCTCTCCTCCGAGTGCGCCAGCTCCCCTAACTCAATGCCTCTGTCCCCTTTCCTGTTCAAAAGTTTATAAAAGTATTCCTGCCATCTCTTCTTAATGTGAACATCCTCCACTAAAACACTACCATCCTTCCCCTTGATACACTTAACTTGATCGAGGTCATGATCCTTCCGCTCCCTAGACTTATCAAGCCTATACGACCTCTTTTCCCTGTCTTTCTCCTCTAACCCCGCATACAAACTCTCGAACGCGGCCGACTTAGCACCCGTAACTGCTAACTTAGCCTCCTTCCTTGCTACTTTGTAGACCTTCCTATTTACCCGCTTCTCTTTTTCATCTTTACTCTCAATCAACTTAACATACGCCTCCTTCTTAAACTCTACTTTCTTCTTAACTTCTTCATTCCACCACTAGTCCCCCTTATGACATCCTGCCTAACCCTTCGAAACACCTAACACTTTTTTAGTAGTCTTCGTGATGCAGCTGATAGCCTTATCCCACGTAGTATCCATGTCTCCCCTGTACACCCACGCCCTCAATCTTGCCACCTTTTCCCTTATCTCCAAATCACTAACCAGCGTCAAGCCCCCTACTTAATTCTAGGATGACACTCCCCGGCCCTTGTCTTCTTGCACTTCTTGATAGACATGTCCATCACTAGAAGCCTGTGCCGGGTCGAAAGATGCTCACTCAAAATGAATTTACAGTCCTTATATAACCCTCTATCCCCCTTCCTAAGCAGCGAAAAGTCAATCTGAGTCTTGGCTATCACGCTTCAGAAGGTAATTAGGTGATCCTCCTTCTTTGAAAAACTTGAATTCACTACCACCAACCCAAAGGTTCTCACAAAATCCAACATAGAATCTCCATCACCATTTCTGTCACCAAAACGATAACCTTCATGCACATCATCATAACCTTCCGGTAAGACCCCAATGTGGCCATTGAAGACCCCTACTATGACAATCTTCTCCAGCTAGTCACACTTCTCACCACCTCGTCCAAGTCCTCCTAAAAATTCACTTTTGCCTCCTCATCCAAGCCCACCTATGGTGCATACACACTACACACATGCAAAAAAAAATCCCCAAAGACCAACTTAATCTTTATCAGCCTATCACTGACCCTCTTAACCTCCACCACCTGCCCTCTAAGCTCCTCATCCACTAAGATGCCCACTCCGTTCTGACGCCTATCACTCCCTGAGTACCAAAAATTATACCTATCCCCATCCTTAGCCTTAGATCCCATCCACCTAGTCTCCTGCACACACGCAATATTAATCTTTCTTTTCGTAAGAATCTTCACCAGCTCTACAGACTTACCCAGAAGAGGCCCAGTATTTCAAGACCCTACCCTCAACCTATCTTCTCTCACCTGTCACCCATCTCTAATACCCTTTATCGAACCCTCCCTAACGCCCGACCTATACCCCAAACCCACCCTAGCCCTTCCTTCCTCACCCCCTCCCAAAATAGCCCCCACCCCCAGCCTCCTCGGACATGACCCTAATCCACCATCGACCTCTTCAGCGACTACTCAAAACCCAAATAAATCCCCAAACCGACGCACAAAATGAACAAAGCAACGGTATAAAAATAGTAAAGGATGGCACACAAAAAGTGCATTGATCCTCCTATAACCTAGAACAAACACACAACAAATAGAAAATAAGAAACAGAAACGAAAGCAAGGAACGGAAACAGAAAACAAACAGCAAAAACAAAATAATATAGAAAACCAAACTATATGTAATGACTAAATATTAAAGTTAAGACGTGAAAGTTTAGATGTCACCAGTGCTCCTGTGTTCTGCTGTTTTTGGTAATTACGATGTCAAAATTGGTAGCTGGAATTAAAGTCGCCTGAAAGAACGCCACTAGTGAGCGCCGGAGTGTCGCCGGAGTGTCGCAGGAGAGTCTTCTGGGTACTGTCGGGATCTGGACGCCAGCTTACATCGTACCAAGCTGCTTTACCACTGATGGACACCTACACTTTCGCTGGAGTCGAGCCGGCGGTACCTAATCCCTCTGAAGAAAAAAGCGATGAGACAGAGAATGGGAATGAAGAGGAAAAAAATAGAGAGAACTAGAGGGAAAGAACTGGAGGGGAGAGAAATATGGAGAGGGAGTAATCCTTACCTGCTTCCATTGCGTCTACGCCATCGTCGGCGCCGGAGTCTGCTGGTCAGACGAAAAGTACGTTAAGGGTGAGAGTTAAAATGGAATGTTAGGGTTTTAACGTTAGGGTTCGGTACATAAGTTCACATCAACATATATGTATAATATATATATATATATATATACTACTTGAAATAATATACAGACAACATATATACACTATATATATACTACTTTAGAAAATATATACACATGTATATATTAAATATATACAACTTTAGAGTTTATAGAAAATATATACACATATATACGCATAATATAATATATATATATACTACTTGAAATAATATGCATACAATAAATATACACTATATATATACTACTTTAGAAAACATATACACACTATATATATACTACTTTAGAAAACATATACACATGTATACATTAAATGTATACTACTTTAGAGTCTATAGAAAATATATGCACATATATACATACAATATGATATAAATAATATACATACAACATATATACACTATATATATACTACTTTAGAAAACATATATATGTGTATACATTAAATACATACTACTTTAGAGTCTATAGAAAATATATACACATATATACGCAGAATATAATATATATATACTACATGAAATAATATACATACAACATATATACACTATATATACTACTTAAGAAAACATATACACATGTATACATTAAATATATACTACTTTTGAGTCTATAGAAAATATATACACATATATATGTATAATATAATACATATACTACTTTTGAAATAATATACATACAACATATATACACGATATATATACTACTTTAGAAAATATATACACATGTATATATATACTACTTTAGAGTCTATAGAAAATATATATACATATATATGTATAATATAATATATATATATATATATATATATATATATATATATATACATATATACTACTTTTAAAATTATAGAC
Organism: Capsicum annuum; assembly: GCF_002878395.1. Classification (NCBI taxonomy): domain Eukaryota; kingdom Viridiplantae; phylum Streptophyta; class Magnoliopsida; order Solanales; family Solanaceae; genus Capsicum; species Capsicum annuum. The sequence goes on along the minus strand of NC_061119.1, from coordinate 37,078,785 downwards.
ATACAACATATGTACACTATATAATACTACTTTTGAAAACACATGCACATGTTTACGTTAATATAATAATACTTGAAATTTTGAACATATATTAAAAAAATTATAATTTTACATAAAATACTTAAAAGATAAACTTATATTATTTTTATATGTCAATACTGGTTATCTAAGTACTATTTTCTAACATTATTTTTATTTTTTCATTATTGTATATATGTTTGTTATGTTTATTACTTAGTGTAAAGTTTGATATTAATATATAGAAAGTACTTAATTCAAACTAGAAATTTAATTTAAATGAAAACAAATAGGTAAGGAGTGAATGAATGTTGTATTTTATTGATTGCAAAATGATCCAAAACTTATAATTTACATGAATGAAAAATCTACAAATTTTGCATCATTTTTTTCAACTCATGCATGTTAATATTAACGGAAACTATCATATAAAAGTCAAAATCAACGGGGGCAAAGGCTAAACCATGCATTGGACTTGATTGTGTTGAGTTCTCTCTTTAAGTCATAATTTATTCAAGATTTTGTTCGTCTTTCGGTTCCTCCTCCATTCCTTGATTTCTTCATTCCGCTCTAATCAAACCTCTAAGTCAAACTAGAACATTCATAGCACTGTTTCCCGATGAGTATCGGTTGTCTCCAAGTTGTTGTCGTCCCTGACTAAAAGCACCCTCCGATACAACGGATGACACTGGAACATTCAATATATCTCTAGGTAGTTTTGAAAGCATCGAATATTGTCTTTCATTATTCTTCCACCAATCCAGCACATAGATCCTTGCTCTACGATCCTCTATCGGCTGTCGAAGAAAATATTTAAGCTCTTCCCGAGAAGTTCTTCTGTGTGTTGAAGATTGCATCATGTCCCAAACATTTAAATCAAAAAAAGTTATCAGGATAACTACTATGTGCCTTTTAGAAGATAATGGCTCCTCGGGAGCTTGGGGAGCGACACTTAAAGTGATATTTGTCGGTACGGCTTCATCAAGTAAATCGGCATAATGGTTATATAATGCTTTCATGTAACTATTCGCATCACTAATAGCCGTAAACAAAGAAGGTTCTTCTTTAAGCTGTATCTCTAAAGTATTATAAATAATAGAACTAAATTCGGCCATAGTATTATATTTCATACATGGATTTATCATAGCTCCAATCAAATAAATTGGAAAAAACCGATAAAAATATTTTTAAAATTTAGCAATCATAGTAGTAATAGCTTTTTTGTAACCTTCTTTATTCTTATATTCGTTAAACAAACAATAAATGTCGGCTAAATAAGCTAAAATATTACAAACAGTAGGATAATAAGAACCAGAGAATTCAACCGTAGCTATATAATTTTTTTCCAAAAACTTAACAAGATCATCAATTGCAGCCCAATCAGAATCATATAGCATACACTCAGGAAAAGAACCAGAATATTAATTAAAGGTCATTGAAATAGAAACCTTATAAGCAAGACAAGTTTTTAAATAAGTATAAGTAGCATTCCATCTAGTATCACATTCTTCAGGCATAAATATCGGTCTAAGTCCATTTTGTTCACATTTGATTTTAAATTCTCTCACTCTAGCTTTTCGATTATTTTCTTGAATAAAGCCAACAGCAAGCCGGACCTTTTCAATATAAAACCCAAAAAATTCAAGACCATATCTGACGATTAAATTATATATATGACAAGCACACTTAACATGAAATATTTCAGGTAACGGCGGAGAACGTTCAACTTTCAACAACCCAACAGCAGCCTTGTAGTTAGATGCATTATCGAAAGCTATACATAAAACTTTTCTTTCAATACCATAATATTTTGCAACTTTAGAAATAGATTCAGAAATAAATCTTCCAGTGCGTCTACAATCTTCATCATACAAAAATGCCAGAATATGTTTTCGCATAACAAAATTACTATCTATCCAGTGACAAGTAATTGTTAAATAATCATTTTTGTTAATAGAACGACCAAGATCAGAAGTTAAATCAATTCTACATGGAATATTTTTCAATAACACAGATAAATAATAAATATATTGTACATGGAGTCTAACAATATCAGTCCGACAAGTACTTCTAGGAATACTGATAAACATAGGATTATAAATTTTTTGAATATAATGAATAAAAGCATCCAAATAAGCAAAAGTGAAAGGCAAAAAACTCACAGCTATTATTTTCGTTGTTTCTTCCTGGTCCTTCATTTTATATTAACTAGTTTAGTGTACGCGCTTTGCGTGTGTATCCTTATTAGAGTATATAACTTTTTTTAAAATAACACATCAACAGTTCGTTAGTGTTTTAACTATAATAGACTATGAAAATATTTTTATATAAAATAAAATTCATTTAATGCAAGATTAAGAGATGCTTGACATATTCTCCGAATTCCTTAAGTTTTTCAATCAAATATCTTATGTCAGTTTATGATATTGTTTGTTGACATGAGTAGTTATAATGCCACAGACTAAACAACCTATGCACTATATTTTCTTGATGAAAATAATTTTGTTGATTAAGTGTTAGCACAGAATTAAACATACTATGGAGTCTAATAATCTCTTACACATAGAGGTATATGGTTATGCAGCTATACTACTAATTACTCTTATTTATCTCTTTTTTTAATGATTATTAACGTTATCCAGTGAAAGTACTTCAAGAAATTCTAACAGACGTTACATTTTGAAGATAGATATTAGACTTGTCTTATAGAGCCCTATTTTAAATTTTTGTAAAATTTTGATCTCTGTATCAATGCAATTTTTTTAATTGACATAAATATATTTATACAATTTATTTGGATTATCAAATAGAAATTGAAAATCTGCTTAATTAGTTCTTTTTCAAGATCAAACATTTACTTTAAGTATTGCCAACTCGTTAATAAGAATCAACAATATTATCTTTGATTAACATTTGAAAATGTATATATCTTCGTATTGAATTATTGACATGAGATAAATTGTCATTGTAGCTTTCCAACTGTTGACAATTAGGTTTTTGTTGGATGTATGTGTGTGTGTATATATAGCTATATTTTTACGCTATATTCTAAATCTGTTGCAACATTACAGTATACTTGAATTTTCCCGTGTTTGGATTAGTCATAGCTTGTTGGGTTCTATATATATATTAATGAAAGATCTAATCTATTTTAAGGTCTTTTAATTATACTATAATGCTGATAATTAATTCGTCTGTGTACATTCTGTCTTTTCCATACTCCACTTGTGAGATCTCACTTGATTAGTTGTCAATTATGCTGATAATCTGGGAGCTACACTAAATAGAGTAAATGAAACAAGGGCAACTTTGCTGAGGTAATCTTTTATTGTAGATTTACCTCTTTTTCCCTGTTGCCAATATTGGACGCGCTTGGAGCTGCTTGAACCTGTTTTGGTTGATGACTTTTGATCAACTTATCCTCTAGCTTGTCTACATTTTCTAAAGATTGATGTTTTTATATTCTTAAGTGTAGTCTCACGCGTCGAGTCGGGAGAGGCTAACGTGTATGCTTAATGATCTAAAAAATATGGCAACTTTGTTGAGGGTATCAGTTATTGTTGATTCCCTATTTTACCCTATTACCAATATTTAAATTAGAAAAAGCTTGGATTAATTTTGGTTGATGAGTACCATGGTATGATGATACCAGCCACTTCGACATTCTTTTACAATAGAATATGTCATTTTATTCTTTTTATTTTTTTATAGATTTTCCTTGTTCCTTAGGTGTATTCATTTAAAGTTTTCTATGTCATGGACTTATATCTTATTAAGCTTCAAAAACAAAAATTGTTAAGCATATATATACCTCTTTACCTATTTTGTGATTCTTCTGTATTTTAGGGTGGCACTTTAATTTCGAAGATTATCAGTATGTAAACATTGATTTGTTGGAAGATAGCTACCTCTTCTTGCAAGAAAACGTATTCAACTATTCCTTGCAGAGTTAGAAGAATGCAAAGGTTATTTTCAACTTTTGTACTTGCCACGATAGAGCTAACACAACGCAAATTTTTGAATTCTTGAAGTTTTTGCTTGGGCATGCAATAAATCTCGTGAAGTTGGTTATAGAGCCCATGAGTTGGAGATGTGACATTTGTTTAGCTATTAATATTGCAGAAATAATAGATAATTTGTTAGCTTTTTCAAGAGCTTGTACTGTACTTATTTCTTTAGGATAAGTCAATCTCCAGTGTTTAACTTTCATGGGGAGTAAAAACTTTAATATTGACATTGTTTATTCCCCAAAGTATTGTGTTCAATTATATTTGAAACTCTATTATACGTTTTTTGATATGTTTAGAAGGTCTTATGTTCTCTTTACTGTTAGTATTGCCACTTAAAAGATATTGCTAAACCATCAAATTACTTCCAAATAATTTGTTTATAATATTGGTCACTTGGAATGTTTTAATATTGGTCACCTCAAAAACTATATACAATGTAGTATATTGGCCAAACCCATAATGCCTGGGTAGGTGAAATACCGTATGTCTCATATGGTTAAAATGTTTTTCGAAAGCAATTCCCGTCAGACTTGTAAGTCAAAAGTTGTTATATACAACACTTGTTGTATAAGTATATGTAATGTCGTTGTTTCTTTTAATGGGGTATTTGGATGTGGTTTTTTCAAAGTGACTTAAAAGTTACAAGCCAAAAGCTAAAAGTAGTTTCATGCTACTTAATCATGATTAATCAATATGTATTTTACTTAATTTAATTACATAACCATGATAAAGAACATTAGTTTGGTGTATACACCGGGTGCGTGTAAGTTTTTACCCAATAACTCTCATTATTGTTAAATTCTGCTCAAATAGTATTATCAAATTGAGTAGTTATCACTTATTTTGCTCCTTTTCTAATTTACTTTTGTATACGATTTCATACCATACCATTCGTACATGTTGTATATGATATAAAGAATTTTAGAATCAATTTTAGTTAACTTATAAATAGATATAAATAGTTCTATTTTTTTTAGAAAAAGAATTACATGATACTACACATGAATCTCCCTTCACCTACACAAGAATATATAAATATATACCTGATCAATAGAGAGATAAGATTCTGGGAGAAATCTAGCAAGATTTTGCCTCATCCATCAAAATTATTCTTACAAAACATTGAGCCAAAATAATCGATCAATGAATACTAAAATAAAATTGCTGAAGTGAGTTTTTATAGAACATGAAAACAAGGAAATCAAATAAGATTCATTGATCAAAATAAATTGCATAAACATATAACTAAAACATTGAGATGCCACGTGAGCACGATTGACCTTTGTTTTTGATTAAAAATTACATTAAAAAAATAAATTAAACCCCCTACCTATCAAATCCAACAACAGATCCAATTACTTTAAAAAGATTAGGTTACATAACACAAATAAAAATACCAAGAACGCTAAGAAAAGCACCAAAAAGAACCAAACCAAGATGTGTCTCTTCATCAAGAATCAATCGAAAAATAGCAATAGAAGCAAAAGTAGTCGCAGTTTTAATAAAATAAACACGAATCCTACTTACCATGGAAGTTATAATTATACAAAATAATGTAACAATTTGACAAACAAAAGAATGAAACAGTACTCTCCACTATTGTTGAGGCCAGGACGAATAGACATGCACATTCACATGTCATACTGCAGGCTATCTGCGTTTAAGCAATTGGTTTTCAATTACTTAGGGATTCACCAGCATGATATGTCTGATCAAATTGGACAGCTCCTCGAAGAAGTGGAGGTTACGCCGCAGAAGTTGCAGGAGAACTTTTGAAAAGCAAGAATCCAAATATATCCCTTCGAGGTACGAAACCTGAATCTACATTCGACTCTTCTGATAATCTCATAATTCAATAAAAAAAAATTAAAATATATTATTATTGGCTTCAACGTCCTATATATAATAAGAATAGTTCTCTAAATCTTATCATATATTTTACGTCCTATTTTACATAGACCAAGAAACAACTACTCCTCATCCCATATATTTTAGGAGCCAATATTAACCGCGTCTACTTCATTCTCTTCTTCTATATCATAATTTTTCTGAGATTCTTAAAAATTCATATTGTGAGCACCTACACCTATTTCTTTCTCAAAAGATTGACTAACTGGTATCGAAGACACACGGGTATATCTAGTACTTGAACTACCTCTACCGGAACCACCACCAATTTATTTTTTACTACCACTACCACTTTCGAAATAAAAAGGACACTTTTATCAAAGTTTCTTAATTTATCCATATTATAAATTAAACTAAAAAATATTCAAAATACATAAAAATAAAAAAAATTATTCAACAATTAATACACTAATTAAAAATTAAAAGTTTGAGATGGAACGACAATATTAAATTTTGGACGTATCCGAAAGTTGCGACTTTAGAAAACTTCCACTTGTATTTGTGATCGCAAAATTAAAAAATAAAATTGAGCACTTTAGGAGACAATTAGAATATTTGAGAGAGGTTGAGAGAATGAAAGAATAAGATTTTTGTGAAAAATAATTTAAAATTGTAGGGTATTTATAGAAAAAAATTTGGATTAAAAAAATTTATTTTTTAAAAAAATTGAAGCAAAATAGGCCAAATGACCGTTGGACCCCAAACGGCATTATAGTCATTGGGCCAACGGTCCATTTGACCGTTCGAACAGTCAGCAGCATCCCACATGCCAATATAAAAAAATTTAATTAAATTGAGTCGGTCCGGTCCAAGTAACCAGTGGGCCTGGTCCGATTTTGTTACTGGGCGGATCCACCGGGCCTTTCAATTAAGAAGGCTCAGCCCGAGACCGGCGGCCCAGTAACTCGGATGATACGGGATGAACAATGGAAACACAAAACAACTCCAAAACAGTCCACTAATCTTAAGGATTTGAGGACCCTTTTGAAGACCACTCTCGAATTCGCTATCAACAACACAATAACAAGATAAAGAGGTGTGTTTTCAACACCAAAACAGTATCAACACAACAAGAACAAGATGAACAATAAATAAATTTTGGATTGCACATTAACACAAACACACGGTTACAACATCAACACTACTACACGATTATAAAAAAAACCACTACTAGAAAACATCATTTTATCGATGACTCATGTAGTCGGAATGTGGTCGGAAAATAAGGTAGTTTCGACTACTTTTCGACTATTTTATGGTAGTTAGAATATAGCTTGTCGAAAAAATATTTTTGACTACTTTAGTCGGAAATTTCCGACTATTATAGTCGAAAACGTAGTCGAAAATTTAATAAATATTAATTTAATAATTATAATTATTCCGACTATTGTAGTCGAAAATTTAATAAATAATGATTTAATAATTATAATTATTTCGACTACTGTAGTCGAAAATTTAATAAATAATTTTTTAATAAATACAATTATTCCGACTACTGTAGTCGGAAATTTAATAAATAATTATTTAATAATTATATTCATTCCGACTATTATAGTCAAAAATTTAATATATATTAATTAATAATTATTGTTCCGATTACTTTAGTCAGAATTTTAATAAAAATATACACCCAATAATTGTATAATTAAATCTTACATTAGCTTACACTGCTCTCGAATTATAAACAACATAACTAATGTATTTTTCACAATAGGATCAAACACGACAAAAATTTATAAATACAACCACTCTAAAACATCCAAAACAAACATCAAATCAAATAGTTTAAGCATCTAAATGTCACAACCAAAAACAAGAACAATAACTACAATTTAATTATCATCATATTCACTATCTTCCTTGAAATACTTGAGGCATGTGTTTCTTAACCAACTCTTCAAATTTAGCAAACTTGGCATCGTTAGCTGCACATTACTGTGTCAATTCCATAGTTTGCTTTTTCATTGCTTCCATTTCTTAGCATCCTTAGAATGTGTTTCGACCCAATCTCCTCTTGTACCGTCCTTCATTTTCTTCCTATGCGTCTCTTCATAGACCTAATGAAAATTGAGCTCTTTTCCCCTATTTTCATATTCCTGCAAAATTTTAGAAAAAGATATAATGCAAGGAGGATTTCCAGCAAAAGACATCAGAAAATGGATTATGTTTCACTCAACATTAAAGGTAAAGCTGAGTATGTTCCAAGATGTATCCTACATTCAAGAGGAGGAATCTCATCTCCTGTTTAACTTCTTAAGCGGAGAAGAATATTTACCCTTTCAACTTCTTACTGGTATTCTAACATCAACTTATGAGCTAAGAAAATAGAAAGAGATAATACATGTATTATCTGAATTCAAGCAGATCAAACTACCCCAGGAAGGCTATTTCTTTTCGATAGACAACAAAATAAACAGTTACTCAAACCAGCAAATTATTAAAAATTAAGCCTTTAGGTGCTCATATAGCCTTAGCAGATTACTTCGACAGAATTCTAATTCAGAAATTAGAGCTTGAATCAACAAATTTAGATCAGAATAATAGAATATAGAAGATTCACTGATCAAGATTTATGATCAAGATAATATTCGAAGCTTCAGTTAAGTGTATGGAAAAGACCCAAGTAGATTAGATTTATGATCGACTGGTCTTTCTAGAATAGATTTCCCAATGGATCCTCACTTTGCAACTCAACAACAGTGGTAAAAACTTGCTCTTTCAAGTCAAAAGTCAAAATCGGGTAGACTACGATGTTACATCATTGATGTATCACCAAAGACCCTTACGTTGTTTCAAAGGAGAGTGAAGGATTCTAGTTTGACTGTATAACCTTCCTCTGGATATAGCTTAATAATATGTTGATATAATAGTACACTGATTCTTTTATCATAAGTTTACATAGCGGATTGTAGCCGATTTAGTTGATTTTAATTTAGGGTGTTGTTGACGAATGGATTGACTTGTGGCTCTACTCGATCTGCATCTAGTGAAAGTTATGCATGTTTACGAGTTGCAAGCATGTACTCCACAAAGTAATCACTAGTGTTGGTTCTGTTCTTTTTTGTGCCAGCTTAATTAAGTCATAGGCAATACATCTAGTCTTTGATTGCTGCTATAATACAACATAACTGGTTTAGTGTGGAGTCCCTATACTGTGGGGTCTAGGGAGGGTAGAATGTACATAGATAAATTTCCCTACCTCAGAGGGATCGTTGCTATAAAGGAACGAATTCATTCTTCTAGTTATTTAGTTTTTGGAGTTGGGATAATTTTTACTAATTTTTTTCTCCAAGAATGAGCTGATATTTGATTAATCTCCAAGTATGGTCCTTACTTATGTTTGTCAGTTCTCTTATTTGCGTTAACATTAATTTCTTCTTACATACCAAAGCACACATGCCTTCCTTTATTTTTTGGTTAATCATACATATAAATATGACATTTCAAACAGATAGTTGCTACTCCAAAGTAATTAGATTAAACACTGGAATATAACTTTAATCAAATACACCAAAACAGAGAAATAAAATAGAACCAGGGAATGGTGTAAAAAGCAGGAGCTTACAATGAACAATGATAGCTCGTGGATAGGCCTTCACAAATTTCTTGGCGGCATACTTTCAATCATCTGCGAATTAATGAAAAAAGCGAACAACTTTGGTATACAAGATTACTGAAATTTGTTTGCCCAACTGTGATGTTACACATAATTTTGAAATATAATTTATAAACTCATTATTGTACCTCTTCATGATCTTTGTCTTACTAAACAGAAACAAATAAAGATAATATTTCACTACTTTTATGTAAGTAAATGGAATGTAGTTCTTGTTTTAAAGTTAGAAAAAATCTTAATTGCTGGGGTGTCAAAATTCAAATTTTCTTACCTTTGATGTTTTTCTTTTTCTAATTTTCCAACCATAGCTTCTTTTTGCCTTTCCGCTTTGTATGAGAGTCTTAAGGAAATCTCCTTGATCCTTCTCTTTAGCTAGTACCATCTTTTATCTTCGACCAATCTGATTTACTTGATAAAATGTATCAGTAGTCACAACGCTAGGACTAAAATTATCAACGAAAATTTCTACATTTACAAGTGATTAATCTACAACTACTACTGAAAATAGATAGAACAACTACAATTACTAAATGACTATCCAGAACTAGTTAAGGTCAACTATATAAACCCACGATATATGTTGGACCAGTTTACAATAACAAAATACCCAGTGTAATAGCACAAGTGGGGTCTGGGGTACCCCTACCTCGTAGTCGTGGAGGTAGAGAGGCTATTTTCAAAAGACCCTCAACTCAATTGCATCAAATCAAAGTTTGGACCAATTTCACTTATATTAAAATTAAGTTAAAGATTTCTAGTCACCTGTCAATAATGTCATTAACCATGACAACTAAATGAGCAGGAGGAGGACCCTTTTGACTAGCCTCCACATTGAAACTACATTCATCAGCAGGTGTCTCACTGAGTAGACTTTGAAAGATTAGAAGTATTAGGAACTAATACAGACCTCGAAGATTCGTCAAAGTTAGTCTCTCTAACCAGAAAAAAACTGAACCAATAATCCCTAGTTTAATTTACATAACAGACTGATAACAACAATAATAACTAACCACTTGTCAATACTTTCCTCTTTTGTAGCTTAAGAATATAACAAAAAATTGAATCAATAAAGATCATATACTCTTAACACAAATAAGTAAGAAAAAAAGGAGAAATGCTTTCCTAACTTGTCAACTTAGTAACAAAAATTTCCCAAGATAAAAGAAAAATAGTGCTTACCAAGAGTGTAAAGATTGAAGGGGGTAACGAAAATGGTCAAAAGAGAGCAGAGGTAGCCTACTCTGCACTCTCACCAACAAAGAAATTTGTCAGCTTGGAAATGAAAACACTGGGCGAGTCATTCGTGGAGACACCCTTATATGCCGGCTCATCCTCCATGGAGGCGATTAAGCTACACTCAGCTCCATCTACTTTGCTGGTGGGCCATGGAAGAAAGAGGGCGTTTCGATGTCTAAATATGGTGAGTGTTTATGTGTGTGAGAGAGAGAAGGAGAGAGAGTTCATACCGCTGCCGGAGTTTCGATGGAGGAAGACAACCACTTCGGCTGCTTCAATGGTTTCAATGAAGAGAGGGACAGAGAAGAATGCACTTTGCCCTAATTTAGTTTTGAGAGATGCAATGTGAAGTGAAAGAGGAAGGAAACCACTACAGCTTAATACTTTAATAATTAAATATAATCTTTCGACTACTATAGTCGGATAAAGTTGAATATATTTAATTATTCAATATTTCCGATTAAAGTAGTCGGATACATTTAATATATTTATAGAGAAGCTTTTTTGTAATATATTTAGTACAGTAATATATTTATTTTATTATTAAATATTCCGACTAAAGTAATCGAAAATCTAATTAATAATATATTTAATTAATTATTGATTTTTTGTATAAGGATATGATTATATATTAAATCATATATTTATTTAGTTATTAGTATTTCCGACTATAGCAGTCGGAAATATATATTTAATAATTTATTTTACTTATTTTTTAAATTTCGTATAAGGGACTGATTATACATTTAGTAATATATTTATTTAATTATTTACATTTCCGACTACAGTGATCGGATATATATTTAATTAATTATTAATTTTATTTAGTTATTAGTTTTTTCGACTATAGTAGGAGAAAATATATATTTAATAATTTATTTAAATAATTATTTAATTTCCATATAAGGGACTTATTATATATTTCATAATACATTATTTAATTATTTATGTTTCCGACTACAGTGGTCAGATATATACTTAATTAATTATTAATTTTATTTAGTTGTTAGTATTTTCGACTACAGTAATCGAAAATATATATTAAATAATATTTAAATAATTATTTAATTTCTGTATAAAGGACTGATTATATATTTAGTATTATATTTATTTATTTATTAGTATTTCCGACTACAGTAGTCGGAAACATATATTTAATAATTTATTTAAATAAATAATTTATTTAATTATTTATATTTTCGACTACCGTAGTCGGAATATATATTTCCCGGAATTTGCCGCCAAATATTCTGACTGTTTTTGTCACAAATAGTATTGAAAAGATATTTTATAAAAAATAAAAATAAAAAAATAAGATTTCCGACTGAAGTAGTCGGAAATTTCCGACTACTTTTTTCTGTCGGAAAATAGCGAATTTCTGGTAGTGAACAAAAGGATAGATAGTTAGACAAATTAAAGGTATAATCTTAACAACCCAAAAGTCTATTCCACTCGTGGACCTTTAACATCATACACAACAAATACCTAACTCTTACGTTGGCACAAGAGTGACCTAGATCTCCCAAGCATCCAACGTTTCCAAGCTTGAATCCAACATGAGTGGTTCCACACTCAAGTTGAAAGCCCTAGTTACAAGTTTCGGCCATGGGGCCATTCTCACATGAGAGAGTGTTTCAAATGTTACAACTTTCAATATTCAATAAAAATTAATGAATGAAACCCTAAAAGGTTCTATTTATAGATATTATAAAAATAGTGTGAAATGTCTATAATACCCCTCAAGGATGAGGTGCCCATCAAGTGCAAGAAGTGGGCTGATTTTGGTGTGTTTAGGCCCTCTTTTACACTTCACTTGTACACTTTCTTGGACGGATTCATTACGCACTCATTCACGTCCATCCTCGTGGTCGTACTTGTATCACCGGAGGCCCACCGGACCGGATCAGATCGGGTCGGGCTATCTAATCGGGCTGGACTAAATGGGCCAGCCCTACCCAGTTGACAGATTTAGTACTACTATTATATATTTGGAATAAGAAAAGGTGTATTTCTGATTTGGTTAAAAAAGAAGAAGGAAGAAGAAAGATGGCTTCTACTGTTTGTTAGTTTTTTCAGGAATGAAGACAGTAAGGAAAGAGGACTGTATGTATGTGTGTACCTGCTTTCTTCTGTTGTGTGTGTGTGCGTGTTTGGCTCTTGTTTTTATCTGTATAATATAGTGGATAGGGATGTTATGTCGTCTGATTTGTTCGTTGTTCAGTTTGTCAGAATCCACCCATATGTTTTCCACTGCAGTGAGAAGTTGGCATGGAACATACAGATTTCTTTATAAAAAGGAGTGAGTTTTTGCTTTTAACTTGACTGATCAAGTTGATTATAACTGAACTTGTATGTACAACAATATACCCAATGTTATATCACAAAATGAGGTTTGGGAAGGGTAGGTGTATGCAAACCTTACCCCAGCCTAGAGGTAAAGAGGTTGTTTCCACCTAGGTTCGCTGAGTAGTTGAACCTATCTATGTGGACAAAAACAATTTTTTTTCTATGTGGACTAAAAAGGACTTGAAATTGGTCTTATAATACATGTGTGTTGGTAGTGGCAGATCTACATAGTGTCCAGGGTTCATCCGAACCCCTTCATCGGAAAATTATACTATTTTTACATGGTAGAAAAAAAATTATGTATAAATAGTAGAGGTTAAATCCCCTTCGACTAATCCGTATATGTACTACTGAACCCCCTCACTGAAAATCCTGGATCCGCCCCGTGTGTTGGACTAGAATTGTGGCCTTCCTCAACTGATCTTGTCTAATTTCCAACGAATGTTCTACGCGCCAAATTTTGCTGGAAATTAGCGATGATTTACTACTAATGTCTTTCTTTTGGTTCATCATCTTTTAGCAGCTTAAAGAGCCAATAACCAGCAAACCCTTTAGCTACAAAAATGTACTTTACGTTGATAACATTGAGATTACAATAAAAACTAATGTTCATTCTTCAGATTTCTTAGCACTCACAAAGAGGACAACTTCGCATCAAACTATATACCTATTCCAGGTTACTGTAGTAGAAAGTTAAAGTTTGTTCGGTTTAATGATGATGATGGAGTTTGGAGATCTCTGGTGAATGGAAATGGTGTATATGGCGTGTAGTTTACAGCTTTTGCTTTGACAGTAAGTAGTATTTTTGTATTTTCAATATTTTTGCTGCTTGATTTCTTTTTGAAAGTACATAAGTTGAACCCCATTGAATTGTATGTGCATTCATACAACATTGAAGTAGTTGTTCTGTACGTTATCTGTATTGTTTAATTAAACTTTTGAACTATTAAAGGTCTAGAATTTAGAAATTTTCACTAGATTAAAATGGAACTAAAATAGCTGTCAAGGAAGGAAAAAAAGTATATGGTGTGAATACATTTTGTTTTGAATCAAATTTCTGACTTAGCCTTACTTAGATGAGTGTTTACATGTTGTTGTTCCGTTCTCTAGACGTTGACATGCTATTACTGCATAGTGGAATAGATTCACTCTCCAAAAATGTATTCAGGGATCTTACTTTCTATTCTAAATCTCTTCTTGATTTTCCTTTCCTGAACCTATGTCATTGTTAAATTTGAAATTTTGCTTGAAGCACTCTATTGAAACATAACTGGCAATTGGTCCAGTCCACTTTGCGGAATTGGATTGGACCAGAGGCTAATCCGACCTGGACAAGATTCATAAGCCCATTGGTTGTAGATAGATTTTGCCCATGTATATCATATATGATTTTCGGAATAAATCCACAAATAATCATCATGTAAATGAGAAGATTTCACATTCCTTAGACGGAAATTAAATACGTGGCCATAAAAGAGGAGTTAAGTGGGAATAGGGTCGATGGTAGAAGAAGTACCCGATGTTGAAGTCGCAGCTCAAGCTCAACAGAAAATCAAAAAAGTAGCTCCTACAAGATAACCAAAAAGAAAGGGTCATGCGGGCTGGGCTGGTCCGGCCCAACCAACTTACGAAAACCGACCCGGTTTGACCCGCCCCAATAAGCCCTAGGACTTTAGGGTAGCGGTAGCAGGCCGGGGTTTTATTGATTTGGGCCCGGTTAACCCGGCCCGGACCAAGCCCGGTTAGGGCCAGCCGGTTAACCGGCCCGGCTCGGCCCGATTAAGTGTTTTTTTTTTAAATTGGATTTAATTATGACTAAGTTTTAATATATTATTAATTTACTATCAAGTATTATTCATTTTTATATGTACTACTTTAAATAAAATATACTACAATATATATATACATACATATATATATATATATATATATATATATATATATATATATATATTTATAGTTATATACTACTTTATAAAATATATACATATGTATACGTTAAATATATACGTCTATAGAAGATATATACACGTATATACGCACCATTCAATATAGATGTACTACTTTAAATAAAATATACTATAATATATATACACTACAATATATACACACATACTATATATAGCTATATACTAATTTATAAAACATATACACACGTATACGTTAAATATATACTACTTTAGAAGATATATACACATATATACGTACCATTCAATATATGTACTACTTTAAATAAAATATACTACAATATATATACACTACAATATACACAAACACTATATATATAGTTATATACTAATTTATAAAACATATACACATGTATACGTTAAATATACATGTCTATAGAAGATATATACACAAATATATGCACCATTCAATATATGTAGTACATATATATTGAATGGTGCGTATATATGTGTATATATCTTCTATAGCCGTATATATTTAACGTATACATGTGTATATATTTTATAAATTAGTATATAA
>NC_061119.1:37062257-37063064 GCF_002878395.1 Capsicum annuum | reverse complement strand
TATATATATATATATATATATATATATATATATATATTGTAGTATATACATAAATTGTAGTATATGTTTTACTTAAAGTAGTACATATATATTGAATGGTGCGTATATTAGTGTATATATCTTCTATAGACGTGTATATTTAATGTATACATGTGTATATGCTTTATAAATTAGTATATAACTATATATATTGTGGTATATATGTGTATATATCTTCTATAGACGTATATATTTAATGTATACATTTGTATATGTTGTATAAATTAGTATATAACTATATATATATTGTAGTATATATTTTACTTAAAGTAGTACATATATATTGAATGGTGCGTGTATTTGTGTATATATCTTCTATAGACGTGTATATTTAACGTATAGATGTGTATATGTTGTATATATTAGTATATATATATATATATATATATATATATATATATATTGTAATGTATATATATTGTAATGTATATATATTGTAGTATATTTTATATTTAATGTAGTACATATACATTGAATGGTGCGTATATATGTGTATATATCTTCTATAGACGTATATATTTAACATATACATGTGTATATGTTTTTATAAAATAGTACATAACTATATCTATATATTGTAGACTTGTAGTATATATATATTGTAGTATATGTTTTATTTAAAGTAGTACATATATATTGAATGGTACGTATATATGTGTATATATCTTCTATAGACGTAAATATTTAACGTATACATGTGTATATGTTTTATAAATTAGTATATAACTCTTTCTCTCTCTCTCTCTCTCTCTCTCTCTCTCTCTCTCT
>NC_061119.1:36951856-37062157 GCF_002878395.1 Capsicum annuum | reverse complement strand
GTGCGTATATATTTGTATATATCTTCTATAAATGTATATATTTAACGTATAAATGTGTATATTTTTTATAAATTAGTATATAACTCTATATATATTGTATTGTATATATATATATTGTACTATTGTAGTTTATGTTTTATTTAAAGTAGTACGTATAGTCGTATATATTGAATGGTACGCATATATGTTTAACTGTGTATATATTTATTAAAAAATATATAGTGTATATTGGAGTGTATATAGTGCATATAATTGTAGTGTATATAGTGTATATTGAAATTTTTTGTTTTGTTTTTAAACGCGTTTGACCGGTTTTTTAACCGAGTTTGACCCTTTTTTTAACCCGATTTGATCGGGTTTAGGTAGGTTTGATCTGGTTGGGTTAAGTGGGCCAGGTCAGGGTTTTTTTAAATTTTTTACCGTTGAACCCAAACCTGGCCCGGCCCACTTAACCCCAAATCGGACCGGCCCGACCCACCAACCCGATTAACTATCACGGGCCAGTTCCTGGTTGACCCAACCGGCCCACTTATCACCCTTATGCTAGATCAACCTTTATGAATGAAAATTTACAATTATCGTGAAGTTGAAAATTTTACATATAAAAATTAAGGTTATTATATGAAGTTTTATATTTAAAATATGAAATTATAAATGTTATTTTGTTCTGCCCTCAAATGATGTAGAAAGCCTGTTTCCGAAAGAAATTGTCATTTTGGTGTTGTCGTGCTCTTCTTGTTCTGTAGTTTTCGCGATTAGTCATTGAAACTAGCTCATGTCTTACAGATTACATGGTGAAACTTGTTGTGGGAGTCGAAACTGCTACATAGTTAAGGACTTCTCAGTTCATTTTTCCTCTATGGCCATGACTTAGTATTTTACTAGCACTTTGTCATTGCTTACTTCAATTACCTTTCTCCTAGGCCGTATCAATTTGATAGCTGCATAGAAGATTCATCATTTCTTGGAGTCTTGTATTGACATTTGGTTTTGATGATGAATTTGTGTAGAACAGATTTCTATTTTTTCTGTACCAAGGACATAGGTTCAGGAAAAGGGCAGATATATATTTTTCCTGCTTTTCTCTGTACTTGTAAGAACAGGGGAAGATGGATATCTATTTCCTTTCCAGAATTTACGTCCTAAATGAATGTTATTTTGTCATGTGCTTTTACTTCACCAGTGGATTGACGAAGTTGATTCCTTATTTGCTGGAAAAGGTGATGCTTTTGTCAAAATCTGATGCAATTCTGATAGCGACGTACAAAATTGATGATTACAAATCATAGCAACGTCACTTATGTATTAAAAGAAACTATTATTTGCCATGTGTAATAATTTCATTTTACTAAAAACTTAAAATGCCAAAAAAGTCCTTGTGAAGACTACCAAAATCTCAAGATCCTCTCTTATATATAAGTATTATACTAGACGTTGAAGTCCCGTGCCAACATGGGTCCAATATATATTATTTTTTGTATCAATTTATGTGACACAAATAGAATTTAAATAATTATTGTGATTTACAAAAAAATTCGTAGTTTTTTGAAATACATAACAAATTTAAAAAAATAAGACAAACAAACTAAAGTGGATGAAAAAAATGAAGGCAAGGGAAAAGAACATTGAAGTTGTGCCAAAGCAGACAAATTGACCTTTAAATTATTTAAGTTGTTAATTATTGTAATATATAGTATTTTTTTACAGTTTTTTTTAAATATATAACATATTAATATTTTTTTTTGATAATTTTAATTGTTAACTATTGTAATTTATAATACCTTTTTTTTTTTTCAAATAATTATTCTCCTTGTCCAAAATTTCTTAGTATTGATAGTCAATTATACTTTTAAAATAATTTAATTTTTTAATTATTATAATTTATAATATTTTTTCTACTATTCCAATTTAAGTGACACAATGCTTGGATGGCTATGATAATTAATTAGGGTGATATAGTAAAATTACAATTGAAGCAGCAAAACAGAGATGTTTTAAATGTCTTATAATAAATAATTAGAAGTGATATAACAAAATATTACCATAAAAAAATACTTTCGACAAAAATTAAGTGGATCTCATATAAGACGTCAACTTAATTTAGCATTTAATATTATTATTTTTTTAATACTTAGATGACTTTATAATAATTTTTAATGTTATTTTTTTAATATTTAGATGACTTATAATAATTAATTAGGGGCGACACAGTAAAATTACAATTGTCATAAATGTCTATTTTATTTTTTATTAAATATTATTAATTTTTAAACACATAAATGACATATAATAAAATTAATTAGGGGAGATACAATAAAATTACGATTGAAGCAGTTGAAACAGACATGTTATAAATGTCTATTTTACTTTTTTTTTATGAAATATTATTAATTTTAATTCATAAATGATATATAATAATCAATTAGGATAATATAGTAAAATAACGGAGCAAGCAGCTGAATGTCAGCAAGCAGGACTACGAGAAACTGTTGGCAGCTGTTTTAATAATATTATATATTATTCTGCTTGTCCAAAATTTCTTGGCATTGATAGTCAATTATACTTTTTAAATAATTTAATTTTTTAATTATTATGATTTATAATACTTTTTCTTCTATTTCAATTTAAGTGGTACAATGCTTAGATGACCATAATAATTAATTAGGGTAATATAGTAAAATCACAATTGAAGCAGCAAAATAGAGATATTTAAATGACTTATAATAACTAATTAGAAGTGATATAGCAAAATTATCATAAAAATATACTTGCGGAAAAAAATTAAGTGAATCTCATATAAGACGTCAAGTTAATTTAGCATTAAATCTTATTAATTTTTAATACACAGATGACTTTTTAATAATTTTCCAAAATTAATTTTTAATACTTAGATGACTCATAATAATTAATTAGGGGCGGTATAGTAAAATCACAGTTGAAGTAACTGAAGTAGACATGTCATAAATATCTATTTATTATTTTATTAAATATTTTAATATTAATTTTTAATATTTAGATGATTGGTACTAATTAAGTAGGGGTAATACAGCAAAGCTACGGTTCAAGCAGCTGAAACAGACATATCATAAATGTCTATTTTATTTTTTATTAAATATTATTAATTTTTTAATACATAAATGACATATAATAAAATTAATTAGGGGCGATATAGTAAAATTATGGTTTAAACAGTTGAAGTAGACGCGTTATAAATGTCTACTTTTTAATTAAATATTATTAATTTTTAATACATAAATGACATATAATAATAATTAGGGGTGATATAGGAAAATCACGAAGCAAGTGCTGAATGTCGGCAAGTAGGACGACGGGAAGCTGCTGGCAGCTGCTTCAACTGTCTCTTATAATACTAGATGTCGGAGGCCCGTGCCAGCACGAGCCCAATATATGTTATTTTTTGTCTCAATTTATGTGCCACAAATAGAATTTAGATAATCAATTATATTTTTAATATTCTTTAGATATTTTAAGTTGTTAACTGTCATAATTTATAATATTTTTTTGTAATTTTCAAATAATACATGTTACTCTCCTTGTTCAAACTTTTGTGACGTTGATAGTAAATTATATTTTTAAAATAATTAAAAAATTTAATTATTGAGATTTATAATACCTCTTTTCTATTTCAATTTAAGTGGTACTGATATAATTTTGAGATTCAATCAAATATTTTATATATTTTAAAAAAAATAGTTGTTAATTATTGTGATTTATAACACTATTTTTTTGAAATATACAACAGATTAATTTTTATTTTTATGTAATTTTCAAATAATACATGTTACTCTCATTGTTCAAATTTTTGTGTCATTGATAGCCAATTATACTTTTAGTTATTTTAATTTAAGTGGCACTGATATAATTTGGAGAGTCAACCAAATATTTTAGATCTTTTAAATTTTTTAAGTTCTTAATTATTGTGATTTATAGTATTTTTTTAATATATAACAGATTTATTCTTTTAGATATTCTAAGCTGTTAAATACTGTAATTTATAATACTTTTTATGTACTTTTCAAATAACTAGTTTAGGTGTACTCGCCTTGCGCGTGTACCTCACTTTGATGAGTTCAAACATTATATTAAATAGAATATTTATTTAAATAATAAAGATGAATGTAATAATTAAATTTAATATCTTTTGAGTATGTAAAGATGGAGAATTTATTATTAAACCTAATCTTTACCAAAAATATTTTTAAAAGTCGATCGACATTCATCTACCATCTGTAAATTGCAACAAAACAATACAATGATAGATACATCAAAATATTACAATTAAATCTAATCTTTACAAACAAAAATTTTTTCAAAGTCGTCTGACACTGATCTACTACCTGTAAACAATAACAAAATAATATGCTAAGAGAGATGTGAAAATAATACAACTATACCTAACCTTTACATAAAAAAAATTCTCAAAGCCGACCAACATTTATCTATCACCTGTAAATTGCAACGAAATAATACGATAAAAGTGATATCAAAACAATACTATCAAACTTAAATTTTACAAACAAAAAATTCTCAAAGACAATCGAGATTCATCTACGAACTATAAACTACCACAAAATAACAAACTAATAGAGATATTACGATAATATAATTAAACCTAACCTTTACCTAAAAAAAAATTTCAAAGCCAACCCACATTCATCTAGCATCTGTAAATTGTTATAAAATAATATGATAATAAAGATATCAAAACAATACAATTAAACCTAATATTTACACAAGAAAAAATATAATAGTGATCTCAAAGCTTCGATTTTGATCCAACTAACTCTTGTTTGAGGGAAAATTTTGACCCTGAAGAATCATTTTGAATGAAAACAAAGAAGAGATATGTATACACATATGTTGAATTCTATAATGCTGACAAAAACAGTGAAGAAGTTGAGGGTTAGAAAATCAAGCATCCACCATCTAGACATGTAATCGAATCAAGTTAGATGAGCATCAATCATATTCTCCCAATAGGCAAACCGGTTTGTTCTCTAGTTTAACGTACATCTCAATATTTATAGAAGTATTTCCTTATTAGAGTCCTATTTTAGGAGTATTTTTCTAATTAAACAGTAGAAACAAAAATATTAATTAATTGAAGTCACATATATTTTAGGAAGTCTAGTAAAAAGGAAAATATTAATTAATTCTCCTACCATATATTTTAGAAGTCTCATATATTTTAGGAAGTCTAGTTAATATAATTAAAAATAATTAAATAATAAATTTAAAAATAGTGCAAAAACAGTTTTGTCTAAAGAAAAGTCTTTTAATGAAGGATATAAAGGTCAAATCACTTTTCTAAGGCTCTTCACACTTTTAATATATTATAGATTATAGATATATGTTATTCTCCTTGTCCAAACTATTGTAACATTGATAGCCAATTATATTTTAAAATAATTTAAATTTTTAAGTACTATGATTTATAATTGTTAGACCCCGCAAAATTTTTAGCTTAATTCAGTCCTTTAAGCTTGTTAAGGGGTCCCAGACTTAGAAAATTTTAACTAAGTATTCAGACTTAGTGTTATTTTAGCCTTCAAAAGTTGGCAATCTTATTTCGCGACCTTTATGTCCGTTAAATGTTGATATTTAAGTTAATTCATGATCAGGAATGTCCGTAGGTGTTCTCAGATAAGTTTTGAATTTTTTGAAATACGTTTGAATCACCTTTGGAATCCCAAACCAGTGAATCAACGCTATCTCAACGCGCCGCGTCGACTATCACGTTGATAATTATTCTCCCCAGCTCCAGTGTCACATTCCAGTAAATCGACGTGGACTCGACGCAGCACGTTGGCCATCGCGTCGATGTCAACGAAGCGGCGCGTCGGTCTACGCGTCGATAGCACAGTTTTAGCCATTAAAAGAACGTGTCCTTAGGGGTATTTGGGTCTTTTTCCCACGTCCTTCAGCCCCCAAAATGCGAAATTAAACTCTTTGGGAGCAAAATTCATTCATTTTTCACAAAAAGCTCTCAAGAACAAACCCTAGGAGAATTAAATTCAAACTCAAGATCCAAGAATTCACCATCCTTCTTCAAGAATTTAACAACCAAGGTACGAGAAGTGTTCATCCAAAGGTCCCTTCCACCCTTGGAGTCCAAGAAACCTTTTTAAACTTCTAGTACGATTGATTTCTTGATTTGCTTGATCGGAATTAAAGTGTATTCATGACTATTGTTGTAATTGGATCTCTGTCCCATAAATTAACACAAAATTTAATGTGTAATCGATTATCATGTGTATAGTATTATGTCAATCCGTGTTAAAGCTCTTAAATTGTGAAATTGCTAATGGAAAGTGTATTTCTCACATGTTGTTTAATATTATGTGCATAGATTATGCCTTCCAAGTGTTTGATGAATTATCCATTTGAGTTAAATAGTAGAATATTATCATGTTAGAATGTATACAAGCCCATGCCATGCAAGTGCTTGATAAAATGTCCCTATTTATGCTTTATGAATAGAATGTGCATTTTTTTACCAAGCAAGATCATGCGATGCTTTATTTTCATGCTATCGAGTCCTGGGATAATACCCGATAATTTAGTTATTTACTTAGAGCCAGTGTCAGTTACGAAGTAATCTCAGTAGTGAATCGATCAGTAGAACTCAACCAGTTATAGAAACTTAGAAACTCTCAGAAGTGTTCGTAATTTAGTCACAGTACTCAGTTTAGACCTCAGTAGCACTCTGTCCTCAGTCAGTTAACAGAATTCAGTAGTATTTCGTCAGTCCACGGAACTCAGTGAATTCAGTTCAGTTCAGTCAAACAGTAATATCAGTAACAATTCAGTCCGTCCTAGTACAGACTAGAAATCAGCTCAGTGTCCATTCAGTTGGGAGTAGGATTCAGCACCGAGCGAACCCAGGGATGGGGGCATTCATGTTAACAGAGGGTTTGACCCTTAGTAGCAATCCTTGCATTACAGAACTATGTAGCCAGCATAGGTTGAGATATCTTCCTGCCCGATACTATGAGGTTGATACATCTCATTTGAGTTTTCCTACTAGCAAGGGTTGATGGAAGAGCTTCCTGTCAGAAAGGGTTAACTCACACTTATCTCTACCCGTGGCACGGTATTGACACCCTTCAAACTGGGGTTATAGGTTAAACCCCAATCAGTTCAGAGAGGGGCATGTCGGTTAGATAATTACCTCTCACAGTCTTAGTTTCAAATTCAGTCTCAGTATAGAACTCAGTTCAGTTCTACAGATTCAGGACTGTTAAACACAGTTACTCGGCTCATTACGAAACTTAGTATAGTTCCACCGAATCAAGACTGTCAGATACATTCATTCAGTTATCACTATCAATATACTCAGATATCAGTAAATCAGTACTCAGGCTCAATATTCAGTGTATCACGATCTCAGTTACAGTCTACGTATTCATGCATGTACTCTCATTCAGTCATACTCATTTTATTCAATTAGTATTGTTCATGCATATGAACTCATGCATTTCAACCTACCTCACTGAGCATACCAGTATATTCAAAGTACTAACGCATGCTTTTATTTTGCGCTATGATGTCTTATATCATAGGTTTAGACTCACAGGATCTAAAGTACCCTTAGCAGCTCAGATTCTCAACAGACAGAGTTAGTGGTGAGTCCTCATAGTTTGAGGACATGATTATTTTTTTAGCATTTTAGTTTATTTTCAGTAGTCGGAGCTAGTTGGGGGCTTGTCCAATCAACTCCACAGTTTAGAGACTTTCCAGACTAGAGTATTTCTAACAGATGATTCAGTTTTGGTATTGTTAGACTGTATTCAACTTTATTTTAGTATTGAACCGTATGACATGTTTTTTTTACCTAATTTCTGCATATTACAGTGTTATCATTAAGTTAATGCAACAGGTATCATTCATAGGTTAACTTATGGTCCTTCGGAATTATGAGCACCGTGTACCGGCCGGGATACAGACTCGGGGCGTTACAATAATACCTTTTCAATTTAAATGATACTAGTATATTTTCGAGAGTCAGCCAAATATTTTATACCTTTTAAATTTTTTAAGTTATTAGTTATTATGATTTACAAGATTTTTTTCGTATTTTCTTGAAATATATGCCAGATAAAAAAATAAGACAAACAAATTAAAATTGATGGAAAAAATGAAAGCAAGGGAAAGGACCAATGAAGTTGTGCCAATGCAGACAGATTGACCTTTAAAATTTTAAAGTTGTTAATTATTGTGATTTATAGTATTTTTTGGAATATATAACAGAGTAATTTTTTTTAGATATCTTAAGCTGTTATCTAAATTTTTTTTAGATATTTTAAGCTATTATCTATTGGAATTTATAATATTTTTTTAAGTAATTTTCAAATAATATATGTTACTCTCCTTTTCCAAAATTTTGTGCCATTGATAGTCAATTATATTTTTAAAAATAATTTAACTTTTTAGTTGTTGTGATTTATAATACTTTTGCATCTATTTCTATTTAAATGATACAATGCTTAGATGACCATAATAATTAATTAGGGGTGATATAGTAAAATCATTATTGAAGCAACAAAGCAAACATGTCTTAAATAACTTATAATAGCTAATTAAAAGTGATAGTTTTGGAAGAAAATTATGTGAGTTTAAATTAAGATGACAAGTTAATTTAATATTAAATATTATTAAAATTTTAATACTTAAATGAGTTTATAATAATTCTTTAATACTTAGATAACTTATAAGATAATTAGAAGTGATATAGTAAAATTACGGTTGAAGCAGCTGAAGCAAACATATCATAAATGCTTATTTTACTTTTTTAATAAATATTATTAATTTTTTAATATGTAAATGTCATATAATAATTAATTAGAGATGATATAGTAAAATTACGGAACAAGCAGCTGAATTGGTCGGCAAGGAGGATAACCGGAAGCTCCTTATAATACTTCTTATTTACTTTTCAAATAATATATGTTACTTTCCTTGTATAAACTTTTGTGGCATTGATAGTCAATTATATTTTAAAATAATTTAAGTTTTTAATTACTATGATTTATAATACTCTTACTTCTATTTCAATTTAAATGATACTGATATAATTTCAAGAGTCAGCCAAATATTTTATACTTTTTAAATTTTTTAAGTTATTAATTATTATGATTTACAAGATTTTTTCGTATTTTTTTTAAATATATTCCAAATAAAAAATAAGATAAATAAATTAAAATTGATGAAAAAAATGAAAGCAAGGGAAAGGACCAACGAAGTTGTGCTAATGCAGACAGATTGACCTTTAAATTTTTAAAGTTGTTAATTATTGTGATTTATATTATTTTTTTGAAATATATAACAAAGTAATTTTTTTTTAGATATTTTAAGTTGTTAACTATTGGAATTTATAATATTTTTTATGTAATTTTCAAATAATATATGTTACTCTCCTTGTCCAAAATTTTGTGCCATTGATAGTCAATTATATTTTTAAAAATAATTTAATTTTTTAATTATTGTGATTTATAATCCTTTTGCATCTATTTCTATTTAAATGACACAATGCTTAGATGACCATAATAATTAATTAGGGGTGATATAGTAAAATCATTATTGAAGCAGCGAAACAAACATGTCTTAAATGACTTATAATAACTAATTAAAAGTGATATAGAAAAATTATTATAAAAAAATAATCGTGGAAAAAAATAAGTGGGTTTATATAAGATGTCAAGTTAATTTAATATTAAATCTTATTAATTTTTTAATACTTAAATGAGTTTATAATAAGTTTTTATTACTTAGATGACTTATATGATAATTGAAAGTGATATATTAAAATTACGGTTGAAGCAGCTAAAGTAAACATATCATAAATGCCTATTTTACTTTTCTTATTAAATATTATTAATTTTTTAATATGTAAATGACATGTAATAATTAATTAGAAATGATATAGTAAAATTATGGAGCAAGCAACTCGGCAGTAGACCGGAAGCTCCTCTCAACTCTCTCTTATATATAAGTAGAAATATAATATAAGAGAATATATATATATATATATATATATATATATATATATATATATATATATATATATATTGAAGTTTGGCTTGCCTAAATAAAATGACATTACAGAGTTTACATTGTAGACTTGAACATTAGGAAATAGATAGTCAAAATTGTGATTGTATGAAGTAAACCAATGAACATTATTATTAGCACTATTCCTAGAAGATTTCTCAGCAGACATGGATAAATTATTTTTAGCCATGATTTTTCAGTTTCTAATTTTGCTTTTCTATGCTACGTTTGGCCATGCAGCTGCAGAGGATCTCGAAGTCACCTACAACGGGTTCCACTCAGCAAACTTGAGTCTTGATGGGATAGCAGAGTTCACATTAAATGGCTAACAAATGCTTCTCAATTGCAGGAGGGTCATGCCTTTTATTCTAGACCTATCAATTCCAAGTATTTAGCATCCAATGGTTCAGATTTCTTTTTCTCGACCACATTTGTCTTTGCCATAGTGCCTGAGTACTCGTTTTGGCTGGTCATGGCATGTATTTTGTGATTGCACCAGCTGGAGGGCTTTCGGAAGCACTTCCGAGCTCTTATCTGGGCTTGTTTAATGATTCTAGTAATGACAATGCCACATCGATGTTGTTGTGGTGGAGTTTGATACTTGCTAAAATGAGTTAGTTGATCACATGGTTTAGGCTCACAATTGACAGATAACTGTTGCATTAAAACAGTTTTTTCTGTTTTATTGAAATTACTGTTTCATTGAAATGAGTTAGTCAAGTTCGTGTTCCTGATTGAGTTAGTTATTCAAGTTGTTAGAGGTAGTTAGGAATATTCTAAAATCTCAATCATGTGAGTCTATAAATATCTACCATACATTCATCATTGTAACATGACTTTCTGATTCAATAAAAGTTCTTAGCTTCCCTTCTTCTCTTCTCTGCCTCAATGGCTTTTGTGTGTATGTGAGCATTATGTTGCAGCAGTTTAACATGGTATCAGAGCCAGTCTCACTCAATTCATTATTTCCGATGTTGGCCCCCCATCTTATATTATCCACGCTCCAGTTGTCCAGTCTTGGGCGTACGAGAGGGTGTTGGAGTCCCACATCGGTGGGTTAAAGGGTCCTTGGTCTTCTTATATAGTCTTGGGCAATCCTCCCCTCATGAGCTACCTTTTGAGGTTGAGTTAGGCCTAAGGTCCATTTCTTGATCAACTCTATAGAATCGTGAATTTGATGATATTGACAGCAACAATGTTGTCATTGGCATCAACGCCTTAAAATCTGTAATAGCCAAGCCAGCAGAATATTATGTCAGCAATCAATAATCCTTTAAGTTAACACTAGCTAGTGGCCAGCCAATGCAAGTTTGGGTGGAATATGACTCTGTGGCTAAGCATATGAATGTCACAATGGCTCCACTGCACACTGCAAAACCAGACCGTCCTCTCCTGTCCTTAGTCTATGATCTTTCATCTGTCACGGATGAAAATGCTTCTATTGGCTTCTCAGCATCCACCAGTGCAGTTATTTCAACACATTTTATCCTTGGATGGAGCTTTAAAATAAATGGAGTGGCACAAGGGCTTAATCTCTCTCAACTTCCTAAGCTTCCTCGAGTAGTACCTAAGAAAGAGTCCAAGCTTTTATTTATTGGATTGACCATAATTCCTTCAGTTCCATTTGTGATTTCAGTCCTTTAAATAATGTATTATGTAGGAAGGAAGATGGATCTGCTGGGATATGGCGGATTTGGCAGAGTCTACAAAGGGGTATTGCCCATATCCAACATTCAGATAGCCATTCAAGAGTAATAGCATCCAGGCTGGCCCACTTGCATTAAGATTGACGGACTTCAATGAAATCAAGAAGATGTTTATGATGGAATAAGAGCCCAAGAACGAGTCCAAGAATTATGGAGAAGAATGGGTAAAGTGCTACACATATTTTATGATTCAAGTCCAAGTCCAAAAGGAAGAAGATTGGGCCCATATGAGTTGTGAGTAAATTTGAAAACTTTTCCTTATTTTCTTAGGAGAGAATTTTTGGTATTATTTTTACATGCTTTCCTAGTCCTAGTAGGATTTTATATATTATTTCCATAATAGTAGATTTTAAGGCCCCCCAAAATTTCCTTGTAGTTTGAGTCGTAGGGCGTGTCAAGTGAGGTGTGATTTCGGCCCTAAATGATTGAGAAGTGTCTTCCTAAGTTAATATCGTGTTAACCATATAGAATTTCCCTAATTTTGACTTTTTATCACGTGAAAAATTTGATAATCTTTCCGTCGATATAAGATTCGCCCAAATTCAATACTCGGGTAAGAAGTTATGGCTAATTTAAGACCTAATCGTAAAACTGTGTCATTTTAGTGCTTGCCGCATCGCGGAGAGGGTCGATTTGACAATTGTCAAATTTCAGTGGAACTCCACGATATTGTCACGTCGCGCTGAGGTTCCACGTCCCAACCAGTGGGAAAACACGATGGCTCCGCATCGCGGTGACTCCCATATTGCCAATTGTCAATTTCCAGTGAGGCACCGTGATAAGTGGCGTGTCGCGGTGACCCCTTAAATAGAGTTCCCAATTCAATTTTTTCAGCTTTGTACAGATGTTAAAAGGGGCATTTTGGACTTTTTCCAAGCCTATAAAATCATGCAAAATCCAAATCAAAGTTATTTGCAAGCATCCTATGAGGTTTTTCTCAAGTTTTCTCTCATAAAAAACCCTAAGTATCCAAAACCTCTTTCAAGAATCTCAAGAATCCATCATGGATTTTCTAAATTAAGTCAAGATTCAAGGTTCCCAATTCCAGGGCCTCAAGAACCCCCATTCAAGAGTACGAATATAGTTTCAAAAGTGAGAGTTCATCCAAAGTTTCTAATTCAGGTATGTGGGGTTTTGAACAAGGGTAACCCTTTCATCCTTGTGCCCAAAAGGCTTATTTTCATCATGAATTTCTTGAAATCTATGAGGTTTTTACATGAATTTGAATTAGGGATTTTCACCCATTATTATTGAATGCATTATCTTGATATTTCCCATGAATTAAGAGTCAAATGGCATGATTTCTGCACGTTTTATTGAGAATTTAAAGCTGGGTATAAACCCCATGATTTTACTCCTTGAGAAGCTAATATTTGAAATGTTGAGATATTGAAGCATATGACTATATTGAGATTTTGAGATAAATTGCTGAAATTCCCAGATTTTCACATGATTTATGAATCTATATGCTATATATTATGCTTTTGATGAGCTTTAAATTGAGATTTAATTATGGGTTAGTAAGCCCTATTTGAGACTTGTGAAATTATGAACTCTTGTGTTATAAGCACCCATGATTTGAGTATTTTGAGATGATTGAGAAATGAATTGACCTAATGGGCCGAAAGCTTTGAAATCCACTTCATCATATGAGATTATCAATTTGATTATTGGGTTTGTGGTGAACCATGAGATTATTCTAAAAGTGGATTTGTATGAGATGAGAGTAGATAATCTAAAGGGAGTAGTACTTAGCACTGAGCGGGTAAGTCACTACGATTTCTTACCCCAAAACTACGTGCCACCGTAGGTTGGGCCTGAGGCCGAGTTTATGATGATTATGATTGGGCCCAAGGCTAAGTTTCGTTTAGTGATCACTAGACCTAGGTTATACTCCCTGGCAACAGTATGACGCTCCTTCCTAGCGTGGGGTCTAATCCTTAGGGGGACAAAACGTTGGACTCCATGTAGCTCGCACGGTTTATGTCGGTTACGAGAACCTCCCTTGCACTTTTAAACTTCTAAGTTTGATACTTATTTTCCCTTCTTATAAGTTATTTTCCTAAATGATGGAATTACAAAGTTATTTCCTAATTAAAGTGCTTCCTTGAGGTAGGTTATTTTCCTAAATGAAAGTATCCTCCCTTGAATAGTACTTTTCATAAAACTTTGAGATGAGTTATTTCCTTAAGCTAGAATACTTTTCCACTTGACATAGAATAATTTTCCTAAAGCTTGAAATGAGATATTTTTCTAAGGTGAATGACATGCCTTCAAATATATTTCCAAGTCATATGATTTCAAATTCCAAGTATATTTGTTTTAAATAATTATGAAATATTGAGCATTGAAGAGGTTTTACTCTCCATGAGACATATGCATGAGTTGAAAGTATTGTTCAAAGTCCATTAGCCTTTGGGTATTAAGAATAAGAGAATATTTTTGATTTTTAAGGTTAAAGAGCGATGACTCATGAGATTTGTGTTGCATGCCTCATTCTACATGATTTATGAGCTTTATATTTTATACTTTTTCAAGCCATGTGAGTCGTCTCATTTTGCATACATGATTTGATTGAAGAAGATCGATACTATTTTTATACATATGCATTCACCCCCGCATACTCAGTACATTCCTAAGTACTGATTCACATATATGTCTATATGCTACATTGTCTTATAATGTTGGTTCCGGTGCTCAATCCAAGCCTCATCCGTGATTCTTCAAGTACCTTGCCTACGTTTTCTACAGTGGTGAGTCCTCATGGTTCAAGGATCGATCTTCAGATATTTTCTGTATTTGAGAGACTATGTTTTATCTTCAGTTCATTTCGAGTCAGTTGGGGACCTGTCCCAACGGCTCTCTAGTTTTCGATTCATAGAGGTTTTGTCAGACTATTATCATACTTGTTTTGTTGAGGTTTCTTTGTATTGTGGTCATATGGACTGAGTATCTTTCCCGTATTTCCTTTCATGTGATAATGACTATGCGAGTATTGAGTCTATTTTATCTTGAATTGAGTGTTATTGGTAGAACTCAGCTCTAAGGGTTAGCTTGGGGCTACTTGTAGCCTTAAGCACCGTGTGACATCCCAGGAGATGATTTCAGGTCGTTACAAACTTGGTATCAGAGCCTATGATTTCTAAGGAATCCTAGGGACTCTCACAAGCCGCGTTGAGTAGAGTCTTGATCTTCAATGTGTAGCGCGCCATATCTATGAGCAAGAGGCTATGAGACATTTTAGGAAAACATTGTTTTTTCTTTTAGATTCTATCGTGCCTACAGTTTTCCCTCTTATATAATGGTTCGTGCTCTTCTATTTTCAAAAAATACCTCTTTGAAGAGAGAATGTTCGTGGGAACAATGATGAGCAATCCCCACCTATTGATCTTTTGAATGAGATGATGTCTCATGCTGAGTTTAGGACGGCCTTTCAGGCATTAGACCAAGCGGTCACCGCAAATGTTTAAGCCAATAACCAAGCCCCATTGTTAATCAGCAAGGTGGTGATGTAGCTGCGGCTAGGATTCATGAATTTATGCGGATAAATCCATCTGAGATCTATGGGTCCAAGGTGGACGAGGACCCACAGTTGTACTTGGAGGAGGTGAGGAAGATCACTGATGTGATGCATGTTTTGGAAGAATAAAGTATTGAGTTGACGTCCTATAGACTGAAGGACATTGCTTATAATTGGGTTATATCATAAAAGTAGGGTAGAGGTGAGAATGCCACTCCTATGACTTGGTAAGTATTTTAAGAGGAATTCTTGGATCAATTCTTTCCACTTGAGATGAGGGAGGCAAAGATTGAGGAGTTCATGAACTTGAGGCAGGGCTCCATGACTGTTAAGGAGTACTTTTTGAAGTTCAATTAGTTGGCCAAGTACACTCCTGATTTGATTTCTGACACTCGAGCTAGTATGTGTAAGTTTGTGACCGGTGTTTCTGGGATGGTACTGAAGGAGTGTAGGGCTGCGATATTGCATAAGGATATGGATCTGGTTAGGTTGATGATGCATGCCCAACAGATAGAGGCAGATAAGCTTAGAGAAAGAGATAGAATGAGGGGTAGCAAGAGGGCTAGACCTGAGCAGCATGAGTTTAGCCGGCCTAGGTTCCATGGAGGGAACCACCCCCAGTTTCAGAGACGACCGTTTATTCCAGTTCCTTCATCAGCTAGTGCTCCCATGCCTAGAGGTAGGCCGGAGCAAGAAAGCAGGTCTTTCATGTCTGGGTCGCAGAGCAATGTTGGTAACCAGCTCCGTTACCTTTCTTGTGCCAAATATGGTAGGAATCACCTTGGGGAGTGTTTTGGAGATTTAAAGGGTTGTTTTGGTTGTGGCAAGTAGGTCCATAGACTTAAAGATTGTCCCTATGCTAGAAAGAGGAACAAAGATGCCCAACCTCAAGGACAGGCTGCTAGTGCACCAACTCCAGTACTCCTTCCCGTCCCTGCTCAGGGCATTTCTTCTAGCACCGCTGGCGATCAGCGCCAGAACAGGTTCTATGCCTTGCCACCCCATCGGGATCATGAGGACTCTCCTGATATTGTTACTGGTATGCTCCAGGTCTTTTATCTTGATGTTTATGTGTTGTTGGACCCCGGGTCAAATCTCTCTTATGTGACCCCACTTGTAGATGTGAATTTCAAAATAAGTCCTGAAAAGATTCTCGATCTTTTCCTAGTTTCTACTACAGTTGGAGAGTCAGTTGTTGCTAAATAAGTGTATAGAGGTAGCCCTATTACTGTGCTTCATAGAGTCATACCCGCTGATTTGATAGAGTTAGACATGGTAGATGTTAACCTTATTTTGGGTATGGATTGGCTTCATTCTTGCTACGCGTCTATAGATTGTCGTACCCGTGTGGTCAAGTTCTATTTTCCTGATGAACCAGTGATTGAGTGGTCCGGGAGTTCGGTATCTCCCAAGAGTTATTTTATCTCCTATATCAAAGCCAGAAAACTATATCCAAAGGCTGCATTTACCACCTAGTTAGAGTCAAAGACACTCAGTCTGAGGCTCTAACTATTTTGTCATTCGATATTGTTAATGAGTTTCCAGATATCCTTCCGAAAGATCTCCCAAGGGTACTTTTCGATAGAGAGATAGAGTTCGAAATTGACCTTCTTCTCGACACTCGACCTATTTCTATTCTGTCATACCGTATGGCACCCGCAGAGCTTAAGGAGTTGAAGGAGAAACTCAAAGATCTCTTAGATAAAGGTTTTATTAGGCCCAGTATTTCTCCTTGGGGCGCACCTGTGTTGTTTGTGTGGAAGAAGGACGGATCTTTGCGTATGTGCATTGATTACCGTCAATTGAACAAGTTCACAGTCAAAAATAAGTATTCTTTTCCAAGAATTGATGACCTGTTCGATCATTTGCAAGGTGCAAGTTATTTCTCCAAGATAGACCTTAGATCCGGCTATCATCAACTTAAGGTAAGGGAATGTGATATTTCAAAAATTGCCTTCCGAATCTTCTATGGTCACTTTGAGTTTCTAGCCATGTCTTTCGGGCTAACCAATGCCCCAACAGCTTTCATGGACCTTATAAATCGAGTGTTCAAGAAATACCTTGATATGTTTGTCATTCTATTCATAGATGATATCCTAGTGTACTCCCGTGATGAGAATAACCATGCGAATTATCTTAGAATTGTCTTGCAAACTCTTAGAGATCACCAGTTGTTCTCCAAATTCAGTAAGTGTAAATTTTGGCTAAGGTCTGTAGCCTTTCTAGGTTATGTTGTTTCGGCCGAAGGTATTGGAGTCGATCCCCTAAAGACAAAAGATGTGAGAAATTAGCCTAGACCTATCTCTCCGTCTGACATTAGGAGTTTCTTGGGTCTAGCAGGATATTATCGTCGTTTTGTTGAGGGTTTATTTTCCATTACATCTCCTATTACCTAGTTGACCCAAAAAAAAGTTAAATTCCAGTGGTCTGATTCCTGTCAGAAGAGTTTTCAAGAGTTGAAGACGACTCACTTCAGCCCCTTTTTTACTTTGCCTGATGGTACTGATGGTTTTGTGGTGTATTGTGATACCTCTAGAGTTTGTTTGGGTTGTGTGTTGATGCAGAGAGGTAAGGTTATAGCCTCTGCCTCTAAACAGTTGAAGACGCATGAAAAGAACTACCCGACCCATGATCTTGAGTTAACTGCTGTGGTATTTTCTTTGAAAATCTAGAGATACTATCTTTATGGTGTCTATGTTGATGTGTTCACTGATCATAAGAGACTGCAATATGTGTTCACCTAGAAGGAGTTAAATCTTAGGCAGAGAAGGTGGTCGGAGTTGTTGAAAGATTATGATATGAGTGTGTTGTATCATTCGGGTAAGGCCAATGTACTGTCAGACACCCTTAGCAGATTATCTATGGGTAGTGTTGCGCATATGGAGGAGGGTAAGAGAGAGTTACCTCATGATGTGCACTGTCTGGCTAAGTTGGGAGTTAGATTGCTTGATTCAATAAAGGGGAGTACGTTGGTGAAAAGTAGATCCGAATCCTCTCTAGTTTCGAAAGTGAAGGAGAAACAAGATAGAGACCCTAGTTTGGTCAAATTAAAGGAGTCAGTTAAGGACCAAAAGGTAGAGGTTTTCTCCTAAGGGAAAGATGGTGTGTTGAGACTGCATGGTAGGTTGTGTCCCGTGTGCTGATGAATTGAGGCGGAGGATTATGGTTGAAGTGCATAGCGCACATTATTCCATTTATTTTGGCACTACCAAGATGTACCACGACTTGCGGGAGATCTATTAGTGGAATGGTATCAAGAAAGACATAGCCGAGTTTGTAGCAAAGTGTGCAACGTGCCAACAGGTTAAGGTAGAGCACCAAAGACCGGGTGGTGTGATGCAAGATTTTAGTATACCCACTTGAAAGTGGGAGATAGTGAATATGGACTTCATGATCAGGTTGCCTTTTTCGCGCCGTTATCATGATTCCATTTGGGTTGTTGTGGATAGGTTGACTAAGTCCTCATATTTCTTGCCCGTGCACACATCTTATATAGCTGAGGATTATGCTAGATTATATATCCGAGAGTTGGTTAGGCTGCATGGAGTTCCCTTATCTATCATTTCGGATAGGGGTACTCAATTTAATTCTCAGTTTTGGAGGGCATTTTAGCAGGTTCTTGGCACCGAAGTTCTTTTGAGCTTAGCTTTTCACCCGTAGACAGATGGTCAGGCTGAAAGGACCATTCAGACCCTAAAGGATATGTTGAGGGCGAGGGCTCTTGATTTCAAAGGTAGTTGGGATGAGCATTTTCCATTAATAGAGTTTGCCTACAATAATAGTTTCTATGCTAGCATTGACATGGCACCGTTTGAGGCCTTGTATGGTAGGAGGTGTAGATCACTCATAGGTTGGTTTGAAGTGGGTGAAGCTGCTGCATGCGGGCCTGATGCAGTTTTTGAAGCTATAGAGAAAGTTAAGCTGATTAGAGAAAGGTTGAAGATCGCTCAGAGTTGTCAAAAGCCTTATGCAGATGTGAGGAAGAGAGATCTTGAGTTTGAGGTGGGTGATTTGGTGTACTTGAAGATTTCACCTATGAAAGGGGTGAAGAGGTTTGGTAAGAAGGGAAAGCTTAGTCCCCGTTATGATGGCCTGTATTGAGTCTTAAGTCGTGTTGGTAGAGTGGCCTATGAGGTTGTGTTTCCCTCAGAATTGTCAGCCGTTCATCCTATCTTTCATGTCTCCATGCTCAAGAAGCATATTGGTGATTCTGTTGTGGTTGATCCTTCAAAGAGTGCTGAGATTCCGAATAGTCTTTCCTTCGATGAAATTCCTGTTGAGATCCTAGACTTTCAAGTCTGTAGCTGAGAAACAAAGAGGTTCCCTTGGTCAAGGTGTTGTGGCGAAACCAATTTGTTGAGGGTGCTACTTGGGACGTAGAAGCAGACATGCAAGCCAAGTACCCACACCTCTTTTTCGCAGGTTAAGAACAAGCCGAAGGTACTATTCTTCCTTAATTTAGCTCTTCTAATCTAAATTTCAGCTAAGCATCTATCCTTGTATGAGTTGTTGCATTTTCTAGAGTATTCATGAGTTTAGAAAGATCTTGAACTGTTTAGAAATTGTTTCAGCTATGTTTACATTATTTTTCCCTGTATTACTAGCCTAACTAGCAATATTTAAGGATGAATGTTCCCAAGGGGGAGATATTGTAAGGCTCCGCAAAGTTCCCTCATAGTTTGAGCCGTAAGGCGTGTCAAGTGAGGCGTGTTTCGGCCCTAAAAGATTGAGAAGTGGCTTCCTAAGTGAGTATCGTGTTAACCATATAGAATTTTCCTAATTTCAAATTTTATCATGTGGGAAATTTGATAAGCTTTCCGTCGATATAAGATTTGCCCAAATCCGATATCCGGGTAAGAAGTTATGGCTAATTTAAGACCTAGTCGTAAAACTGTGTCATTTTAGTGTTTGGCGCATCACGGAGAAGGTCAATTTGACAATTGTCAAATTCCAGTGGAACTTTGTGATATTGGCGCATTGCGCTGAGGTTCCAGGTCCCAACCAACAAGAAAATGCGATGGTTCCGCGTCGCGATGACTCCCATATTGCCAATTGTCAATTTCCAGTGAGCTACCGCTATAAGTGGCGCATCGCAGTGACCCCTTAAATCGGGTTCCCAGTTTAATTCTTCCATCTTCGTACAGATGTTAAAAGAAGAATTTGGAACTTTTTCCAAGCCTATAAAACCGTGCAAACACCAAATCAAAGTCATTTACAAGCATCCTATGAGGTTTTTCTTTAGTTTTCTCTCATAAAAAACCCTAAGTATCCAAAATCTCTTCCAAAATCTCAAGAATCGACCATGGATTTTCTAAATTGAGTCAAGATTCAAGGTTCCCAAGTCCAGGGCCTCAAGAACCCTCATTCAAGAGTACGAATAGAGTTTCAAAAGTGAGAGTTCATCCAAAGTTTCTAATTCAAGGTATGTGGGGTTTTGAACAAGGGTAACCCTTTCACCCTTGTGCCCAAAAGGTTTATTTACATCATGAATTTCCTGAAATCTATGAGGTTTTTATATGAATTTGAATTGGGGGATTTCACCCATTATTATTGAATGCATTATCTTGATATTTCCCATGAATTAAGAGTCAAATGGCATGATTTCTGCATGTTTTATTGAGAATTTAAAGCTGGGTATAAACCCCATGATTTTACTTCTTGAGAAGCTAATATTTGAAATGTTGAGATATTGAAGCATATGACTATATTGAAATTTTGAGATAAATTGCTGAAATTCCCAAATTTCCACATGATTTATGAATCTATATGCTATATATTATGTTTTTGATGAGATTTAACTTGAGATTGAATTATGGGTTAGTAAGCCCTATTTGAGACTTGTGAAATTATGAACTCTTGTGCTATAAGCACCCATGATTTAAGTATTTTGAGATGATTGAGAAATAAATTAACCTAATAGTCCGAAAGCTTTGAAGTCTACTTCATCATATGAGATTATCGATTTGATTATTGGGTTTGTGGTGAACCATAAGATTATTCTAAAAGTGGATTTGTATGAGATGAGAGTAGATAATCTAAAGGGAGTAGTACTTAGCACCGAGCAGGTAAGTCACTACGGTTTCTTACCCCAAAACTATGTGCCACCGTAGGTTGGGCCTGAGGCCGAGTTTATAATGATTATGATTGGGCCCGAGGACAAGTTTCGTTTAGTGATCACTAAACCTAGGCTATACTCCCTGGCAAGAGTATGACGCTCCTTCCTAACGTGGGGTCTAATCCTTAGGGGGACAAAACGTTGGACTCCATGTAGCTCGCATGATTTATGTCGGTTACGAGAACCTCCCTTGCCCTTTTAAACTTCAAAATTTGATACTTATTTTCCCTTCCTTTGAGTTATTTTCCTAAATGGTGGAATTGTAAAGTTGTTCCCTAATTAAAATGTTTCCTTGAGGTGGGTTATTTCCCTAAATGAATGTATATTTCCTTGATATAGCACTTTTCATAAAGCTTTGAGATAAGCTATTTCCTTGAGCTAGAATACTTTTCCATTTGACATAGAATGATTTTCCTAAAGCTTGAAATGAGATATTTTCATAAGGTGAATGAAATGCCTTCAAATATGTTTCCAAGTCATATGATTCCGAATTCCAAGTATATGAGTTCTAAATAATTATGAAATGTTGAGCATTGAAGAGATTTTACTCTCCATGAGACATATGCATGAGTTGAAAGTATTGTTTAAAGTCCCTTAGCCTTTGGGTATTGAGAATAAGAGAAGATTTTTGATTTTTAAGATTAAAGAGCGATGACCCACGAGATTTGTATTGCATGCCTCATCCTACATGATTTATGAACTTTATATTTTATACTTGTTCAAGTCATATGAGTCGTTTCATTTTGCATACATGATTTGATTGAAGAAGATCGGTACTATTTTTATACATATGCATTCACCCCCGCATACTTAGTACATTCCAAAGTACTGATTCACATATATGTCTATGTGTTACATTTTCTTAGAATGTTGGTTCTGGTGCTCAGTCCCAGCCTCATCTGTGAATCTTTGAGTACCTTGCCTACGTTTTCTACAGTGGTGAGTCCTCATGGTTCTAGGATTGATCTTTAAATATTTTCTGTATTTGAGAGACTATGTTTTATCTTCAATTTATTTTGAGTCAGTTGGGGACCTTTCCCAACGGCTCTTTAGTTTTCGATTCGTAGAGAATTTTTCAGACTATTATCATACTTGTGATGTGTCGAGGGTTCGGTATTGTGGTCTTGTTGAGGTTTCTCTGTATTGTGGTCATATGGACCGAGTATCTTTCCCATATTTCCTTTCATGTGATATAACTATGCGAGTGTTGAGTCTATTTTATCTTGAATTAAGTGTTATTGGTAGAAACCGGCTCTAAGGGTTAGCTTGGGGATACTTGTAGCCTTAAGCACCATGTGACGTCCCGGGAGACGATTTCGGGTCGTTATATAGATCCTAATCCCATGCTATTTAGCATAGCTTTTTCCTAGTCCTAATTAGATTTGATAAAGGTATATTCCAATCCCATGCTATTTGGGATAATTTTTTTTCCCTATATATAGGGATAGATTTTGTTATTATCAAGAGACAATATTATTATTAATTGAGAGTTTCTCTTATTTACACCTTTGTGTGTGGCTACTTGAGATTTATCTTGCAACCCTATAAGAACGATTCTTTAGGAGGTAAGATTAATTCTTAATTTGATATCTTTGGTTTCTATTAAAATTAATTAAAGAAGGTGATTAGTCTTATCCTAATTGTTGTCTTTAGTTTCTTTGAAATAGGCGTCTAGTCACTTTTGATCTACGTTCTTGAATAAACTCTATTAGTATCATAATTAGTCTTAATCCGCTAATTTTGAATACTAAGATCAATTAGGGTTCTTAGCATTTAACCTCAAAATTGGAGATTTTATTCTCCAATTTTGCCTATTTTTAATTTCTTGCCTATAATCTTAGTATTTTCGCTTCCGCATTATTTTCTTATTTATTAACTTAACCCGATTCTTATCAAGTGGTATCAGAGCGATTCTATCAAGGTTCCGTTCTTGATAATCTTGGGAGTTTAAAAAAAAACACTCAAAAAAAATATTTTTTTCATTGTTAAGTTACATAGCCAAAAAAAAAGAAAAAAAATGAAATAAAAAAAGAGAGAAAATTCATCTGTTTGAGAATTAAGGTATTATAAAAAAAAAATAGATTTTTTTTGTGTTTCTTGATTTCCAACATCAACAAGGAAAATCAAGAAGAGGGAAAATTTGAAAAAAATTTCTATTTACACAAATTGGTCTTTTTTCCTTGTCTCATCAAACCCAATTTATTTGGGTATTGATAAATTTTTTTCTTTCTACATCTTACTTCTAAAAAGTTATTGCTAATTGGGTTGTATATATAAATCCTAAAGGATCCAGCCAAAGGTAGTAATTTGAGTGGGAAAAGAGTGAGATAAGAAAAGGGGCCAAATTGAGAGTTTTTGTTTTCTTTAACTTTTAGAGATGTCTCAAACCGAAAAGGATACTGATGCTGGGACTCAAAAAAATGGCATTGTCGAGGCACTTAGAAGGATTTCCGCGTGACTTGATGCATTAGAGGTCACCTAAAACCCACCTAATCAGGTGAATATAACTGATTTAAGGAGAAGTATTTTTCATACAAGGTGTGGGATAAAGTATAATATTTGATCTATGATTATTGATTTTGAAAGTGATGCTAATGTGATAAGTTCATACATGGTGGAGAAGTTGAAACTTACATGCATCAAACACAATGATTTCGGTGAACTAATGTGACTAAGCAATGCACGATTTCTTTCTCCATTGAAAGGTACTCTAATAATGTTCTTTGTGATGTAATTCCAATGCAAGATTGTCAAATCAAGCTTGGGCATCCCTGACAGTTTGATAGGAACACAATTTATGATAGGGGAGTGAATAAAGTTTCTTTTGAGCTAAACAAAAGAAACTATAAACTTGTACCTTTAACTCCATCCCAAGTTTATGAAGATCAGAAACGTGTGAAAAAAACAATGAAAGATTTTGAGAGAGAAAATAATGGAAGGAGTAGGGGAGTGTATGTTTACATTCGAAGAGAGAAAAAGGAAGAGGTTGTGTTGTGTGGAGGGGATAAGTTGTCAATTAAGGTCAAAAGAAAAGAAAAGAGAGATGATCACGAGAGTAAAAAGAAGAGGGATGGTTGTGAGGTAGAGAGAGAAAAACAAGAGAGTTTGAATAAGGTTATTTCTTATTCTAACTCTAATATTCCTACTTCTTCTTCTAGTTATTTCGACTCTTTTGCAGATACTCATGAAAATATTTGCATTAAAAAATCATCATTGAATAAACTTATTCCTAAGGTGGTCCAAACTAAATATCTCATTGAGCAAGTGCATATTGATGAGAAGATAAAGGTAAAGAGAATTGTTTTGGATCTTTGCAAGATAAGACTCGTGACAAAAAGATCAAAAATACAGCTGTGAATCTAACGCTCATGCAAAAGGAATGAGGTGTTGTTATTTTGCCATATATGACCAAATACGGTATGTATGATTGGTTTATTCACATTCTTGGGATTGCTAGAACACCTAAGGTCTTTTTTAAGGTGATGAACTACACTCTTAATTCTTACGTTGATGTGAATAGGTACATGGGAAAATATCTGAGAAGTGTAATTGAGGATGCTTGGCTATATCATAAAAGTGTTCAATTTAAGGCATATTCTATAGATGTTATGTCGTCTTTGGCAAGCCCATTAGAGTACTTTATTGATAGAGTTAAATTGGAGAAGCACATATCATCTCCAACGTTATCTATACATGAATTTTGTTGTGCTCATACAAATAAGAGAATTTTTCATTGGGATGACGACGTCCACATGCTTTATAAAGGTGATTTTATACATGCAAGGATTAATTGGGTTAGGTGGACACATGGTCACTATCTTATTTTGTTCCTACCATTGTTGTTTTCAAGTAATGGATGTTGTTTACTATTGTATGTTGTCTTGATTATGCGAGATTCAAATTCGAGGACGAATTGTTTTCAAGAAGAGAGGAATGATAGCATCTAGGCTGGCCCACTTGTATTAAGATTAACGGATTTCAATGAAATCAAGAAAATGCTTATGATGGAAGAAGAGCCCAAGAATGAGTCCAAAAATTATGGAGAAGAATGGGCAAAGTGCTATACATATTTTATGATTCAAGTCCAAGTCCAAAAGAAAGAAGATTGAGCCCATATGAGTTGTGAGTAAATTTGAAAACTTTTTCTTATTTTTTTAGGAGAGAATTTTTGGTATTATTTTTACATGCTTTTCTAGTCCTAGTAGAATTTTATTTATTATTTCCATAATAGTAGATCTTAATCCCATGCTATTTGGTATAACTTTTTCCTAGTCCTAGTTAGATTTGATAGAGGTAGATTCTAATCCCATGCTATTTGGGATAGATTTTTTTTCCCCTATATATAGGCCGCTAATTTTGAGTACTAAAATTAATAAGGTTCTTAGCACTTAACCGAAATTGGGGATATTATTCTCTAATTTTGCCTATCCTTTAATGTTTTTCTTGTTTATTAACGTAACCCCATTCTTATCAAAAGGGTCCTTCATGAATCAAGACAAGGGATGAGGGAACATGTTGCAGAAATTGTTAGTATTGGCCGGCTACGCCACAGAAATTTAGTACCACTTTTGGGTTATTGCAGGCGCAAACAGGAGTTACTTCTGGTTTATGAATGCATGCCTAACGGAAGCCTAGACAAGTTTTTGTTTGACAAACCAAGCTGCACTCTTGATTGGAACCAAAGATTTCGAGTCATCAAAGGCGTAGCATCAGGACTTGTCTATCTTCACGAAGAATGGGAACAAGTAGTGATTCATAGAGAGATAAAAGCCAGCAATGTTTTGTTAGATGGTGAATTAAATGGATGATTAGGAGGATTTTGTGCTAGCAAGATTTTATGATCATGGCACCGATCCTCAAACTACCCACGTCGTTGGAACGCTTGGATACCTTGCCCCAGAGCATACAAGAACAGGCAAGGCCACAACTGATGTATATTCATTTGGGGCATTTTGGCTTGAGGTGGCTTGTGGGAGAAGGCCAATAGATCCAAGGGTATTGGACGAGGACATCATTTTGGTTGACTTTGTATTTTATTGTTGAACCAGAGGTGATATTCTTGAAGCCATCGATTCAAACTTGGGCGATGACTATGTAAAGAAGAGGTTGAGTTGGTACTAAAACTTGGACTGCTGCGCTCTCAGACAGAACCAGCAGCTAGGCCAAGTATGAGGCAAGTGTTGATGTACTTGGAAGATTCTCTGACTTTGGCAGAGTTATCACTCATGCAAACTTCAAATTAGTTTAACTTTTGGAGGCTTGGGACATTTTGCAATGTCATATCCATCTTCTGCTTACAAGCCATGGCTTTCTTCTGTTACAGATTCCCTTCTCTCCGGTGGTCAATGGCTGGCGAAATTTTAGTATTTTTCCTAGTAAAAATAAAACTTGTTATATCATGTATATATGCTCATCTAACAGTATATACTTGGCTCATTCAGACATCTTGGAATGAATTATGCACCAGTTTTGTTTCTTGAAAAGTTTTTCAGGATTTTTTTGTACCATATGCTTAGCTTACAATTTATAAGAAAAGTATCCATCATTCAACAGTGTCGATTTTAAAGTATGACATTTAATTTTTAGGCAATGTAATTACTATTCGGAAAGATTAAGCGTTTGTCCATTCATGTCTTAATTGGTATGAAAATAGTCATAAACTATATTCTTTCTACACAGCTAGCTGAAGAAAAATATCCTGGCCATGTTATTTGTAAATGAAGATTAATGCATGGCACAAAGTTCGACTGCTTGTTCTTCCAAGCTTCTAAAGAAGTGGTGTACACGACACCTTAGGTGAATCCCACATCGGAATGGGATAGGAAAGTGAAGAGTTTTATAAGGTATATCACATGTTCACACAATACAAGTGTGTTTGATCTCAATGATGGTGTACTCCAAGGGAAAAATCCGTGAGGCCTGTCCACACTGAAGTGGACGATACGTGCCATGGATTTTAAGGTCGTGGCAGTTAGAGAACACTTATTGGTTACAGTTTGACATTGTCAACAGGCAAAGTCATGACAAAAGATCTAACAGCTGAGGAAGGGATATTATAAACCCCTTCATGACAAGGAATTGGCATGCATTGGCTCACTAGGAATACAAGTATCAGAAAGAGGCCAACAATAAATGACTTAATTCATACGAAAAGTATTTCTGTATGTTGTTCCTTTCTAAACTGTACTATCAAGCCTGAATCATTTTACTGTTATGAAACTGTTCAATTATGCGCTTCATGTGTAGATTAATTCAACAGGATAATGACCAGATATTGCTGAACCCTGATTAACTTATGAATTCGATAATTTTTTCCTTTTGCATTGGAAGTAAACTATAAAATCATGATACCATGGCTGATATCTTGGACACCTTTCAATAAAACGTTTCAAGTATTGAATTCTGGATTGGAGAAAAAGTTTTACAGTATTC
This sequence comes from Capsicum annuum, assembly GCF_002878395.1. Taxonomy (NCBI): domain Eukaryota; kingdom Viridiplantae; phylum Streptophyta; class Magnoliopsida; order Solanales; family Solanaceae; genus Capsicum; species Capsicum annuum. The sequence goes on along the minus strand of NC_061119.1, from coordinate 37,034,313 downwards.
CTATCATAACCTACTCTAATTTATCAGTACATAATCCACCAAACTTAGGTTATATTTACCAGGCTCAATACGTTAAAATCATCATGAATCATCGGCCACCAGAGAGAAAGGAGTCTGTTACAGATGGAGAGCGGGAATATGCATAATCCAAAGAAGATGCATACGACTTGATAAAATCATCAAAACCTTCGTGACGGTCAAATGTTAGAGTAGCTGATGACACACCCAGTGTTGATAACTCTGGTAAGGCCACAACACCATCCAAGAACAACAAGACTTGCCGCATGGTTGGCCTAAACGAGGGCTCTGAATGAGAGCAGAACAATCCTAGCTTCAAGACCAACTCCACTTGCCCTGGAACAAAATCAATGCCTATGTTTGGATCAATAGCATCAAGAATATTACCCCTATTCAAGCAGGAGTACACCCTATCAACCAAAATCAGATCATCACCATCTTGTCTTGGCTGTATCGGCCTCTTACCACAGGCAACTTCAAGCAGAAAAGCTCCAAAGGAAAATACATCGGTTCTAGGTGTTGCCCGGCCAGTTCTAGTATGCTCTGGTGCAAGGTAACCAAGAGTACCAACAACACGAGTAGATTGAGGATCAGTCCCATGACCATATAGCCTCGCGAGTCCAAAATCTCCCAACCTGCCATTTAGTTCACCATCTAACAAGACATTACTGGCCTTAACATCTCTGTGAACCACTACGTGGTCACATTCTTCGTGTAGGAAAAATAATCCTGATGCTACACCTCTAATAACTCTGAATCTTTGGTTCCAATCAAGTGTCAATCTTGGTTGGTCATATAAATACTTATCTAGACTTCCATTAGACATGTATTCATAAATCAAAAGCAACTCTCCTTTTCGCCTGCAATAACCCAAAAGTGGCACTATATTCCTGTGTTGTATACGACCCATGCTTACAATCTCCGAAACAAATTCCTTCATCCCTTGTCTTGATTCATGAGATATCCTCTTTACAGCTATCTCAAGTTTGGTGATAGGCATCACTCCTCTGTAAACTTTACCAAATCCTCCAACTCCCAATAGTTCCATTTCTCTGAATCCCTTTGTAGCAGTATAGAGATCTTTATACTTGAACCTTTGTGGTCTATACTCGCGTTCCCAATCTTCAAGAAGTTCTTCATACTTCCTCCTTCTAACATAATAAACCGCCACTAAGGTAGCTACAACAAGTGAAACCAAAGAAATTAATGGCAAACCAATAGTTACAAATCTTGATGTCCCTTTGCGTCCAAGACGAGGAAGAGTAGGAAGTTGAGAGAATTCTTGAGCTTTCCCATTTGTTTTGAAGCTCCATCCCAATATATAATGATGTGTTGGGACTGAACCAGTTGATGATGAAAATCCAACATACATAGTCTGATCAATAATTGGTGAAAGATCATATTTCAGACTCATAAGTGGCCTAACTGGTTTTCCCGCAGCTAATTGAGCTACTGTTACATTAATTTGCTTAGTGCTGCCATCATAATCCACCCAAACTTGCATTGGTTGGCCACTAATCAAAGTCAAGTCATGAAACAAGCCAATATCATCAAAATAACCTGCTGTATGAACTGCTACAGACCTCAATCCATTTATATCAATTCCAACATGATTGTTATTTATATCACCAAAATCCTCGCTAAAGATTGTATCGAGTTCAACTCCAACGACATGGTTTGATCTATCGCCGTTATTGATTGAGTTAAAAAGGCCAAGATAATGGTTTGCCAAAGCCCCTGGAAGTCCTCTCTGTGGAGCGATAACGAAAACCAATCCATGACCTCTCAAATCTCCATAATCAGACCTTATCGCGAACACGAAGGTTGTGGAGAAAGAAAATACAGTACCATTAGGTGAATTCTTGAAATGAATTGGATTTTGATAGAAAGCATGGCCCTGATTTTGTGTTTCAGAATCTGTTAACAATAAAAGGCCATTATATGTGACATTAGCTATGCCATCCATGCTAAGATTTCCTGATTGGAATCCATTATAAATGAATGAATCATCAGAAGAAGATGGTGCAAAATCAACTAAGAAGAGAGTCACTAGTATGACTAGATTGAAGAACATTGGGAATATTCTTGATTGGGAAAATATTGTGACAAAATGAAGCTATTTTCTACTGCTTATACTTTATATGACAAGATTTTATTTTTTTCTATGTTGCCTAATAAATGCATAGGGTTATGTCCAAAATGAGAAAATTAATAAATGACAAAATGTACAAGGCTATGTCCAAATCCACTATATTAATCCAAAAATGATTTTTTTAAAAAAGTTTCACCCGATGTTTGACAAGCTACGTCGGTCCCCGACTAATCCAAATACACATTACATGAGGCTCATTTAAGGAAAAGTACTCCCTAACAAGATTTTATTTGTTCATATCCAAGTCTATAATCCAAGACTTTTGATTAAAAGTGAAGAAATACTATCCATCTCGCTACAATCTTCGTTAGTAATCGAAAAATGTTTCTTTTTAATAGTCCAAAAATGTTACAATATGCCAAGTCGTCTCAAGTAAACCAAAAAAAGAGTCATGTACCAAGTTGGTCACCTCATTTGTCCTAAAATTTGAACTTACATAAGACTATAAGAGGGGATTAGCTCCTCTCCATTTCTCTTATCTTCATTTTCCTCAAGTTCCTATTTAGATGTACGACATTTATACTACTTAAATATCAAAGGTCTAGATTAATTAATCTTCTTAACTAAAAAAATATACTAATTAACCATGATTAAAAGAAAGACATGTTGATATTTTAGTTTTCCAATTTTGGTAAGTAAATATTCATTTTTCAAAATTTCAATATGGAATGAAATTACTTCAATTAAACAACATTAAATTTTTGATATAAAATGATTTCTTCCATTGTTTTATTACAATGAGTTACGACTTAAATATTCTATCTATTGTTTATTTATTTTTTTTGAAAAAGTTTATCTAACAAAAAAAATTATTTTATATTGTTTTGATATTTTTGATGGCAAAGTAATTTTCAATACTTTTTATTTAATAGCTAGATGCTCAGAAAATTAAATTTTATGATTTACAATTTTTTTCTTCAAAAAATAACTTATTTAAATGTTGATTTTAATTGGCAGAAATTTAGTCTACAAAGAATTTTCTTAAAAAAAGCTATGAATAGAAAAAACAAGTTATGTATAACTAACAAAAATCATTTATTGTGGTGCTAAAAAATTGTTGAATTTTTTTTTTTTAAAAGCTAAAATGGGATTAACTTAAAGAGACTTAAAGATAGTAATATATATCTTTTTAACCATGATTAAGACACTAGATTACTTAAAAATCTATACCATTAATATTTAAATAAGACAAGTGTCATAAATCTAAAGGTTAACTTGGGAAAAATGGAGAGATAAGAAATTGAGAGGAGCTAAATCTCTATAAGAGGAAGGATCTATATTTTCAACTATAGACCTTTTCTTCAAATGTCATTGTTAATAAAAGTAGTAAAAACATCTAAACAATTAGATATTGAGTACACAAACTAGGGAAGATACATCTTCTAAATTTTCTCATTTGAAATAATAAAATGTGATTGACCTTTAATTAATAATAAATTGATGATGTACGTGTTTTGCCAACCACCCAAAAGATATAGTACAAAATATTGGTAGTAACTACTAATTGATGACCTTTTTTTTAAGGAATCTGCAAAGTACAGACAATAACAATGTTGGCAAGTGGCAAGAATTTAATTTCCAACTTAAAGTGCAGTTGGTTCTCATGTGTGGCGAAATTAGATTTACATAGTTCATTTACGTTGAGAAACTTTCTAAGCTTTGCACATAGAGGCGAATTTAGCTAAATTCACGTTACCTAATATATATTAAGAATTTACTCCCTCGTTTTTTACCTGACACTAATTTTCTAATTGATTTTCTATCATTTTTGACATATCAAGAAAAGACAACTTTTTTCTTCTTATTTTACCCTTACCAATTACCATTAATTATTATTTTTCAAATTAATTTCAAGATGCAATATTAGCATTATTTAATAGGATACTATTGTAAAATAGCTATATTATTAATTATTTTTCTTAATAAACGTACCAACTCATAATGTGACAAGTAAAAATCGAATGGAGGGAGTATTAAATATGTACAATTATTTGATTGTGAAATCTACTTTTATAGCATACTCATTTGAAGTTGACGTAGAAATTCATAAATTTTCGATTTAATCCACTTCTGCCTTCAAAGTGTATTTAATATAATGCTTCATTCGTCCTAATTAATGTTACATTTTTTCATTTTTATTTAGTCATAAAAAGAATGACTTCTTTCTATATTTACAAACAATTTGATGTTATGGTATTTCTTATTTTGTCCTCAACAAAATAATTTATTACCACCGATATTTCTCAGAATTATTTTAAATTATATGTTTAAATATTTTTTTTACTTTTTTAACCGTTCAATTATCCATATTCACCAACATGGGTTGTGGTCAGAGGTGAACTCAGGATTCAAACTTGATGGGTGCACCTCTATATTTAAATATAGTAATTAATAGTGTCAAAGTTCGACATACAGTTCTTTAAAAACTTATTAATTATAGTATTTTATAAGCAAAACTTTAATATTATTAAATATCATTAATTAGATTTAATATGACAAAAGTGTGTTATTCACCGTACTTAAATTCAACGCACTTTCATATTTTGAACAATAATAGAAAGTTTTTGAAAAATATGAAATTCGAGAGATTTGTTTGCTAGATGGTTACAACGGGTAACGTTCGATTTAAGTCTATCTCAAACTTTAAATTGCTAATTTTTTAAATAAAAAATAACTCAATGATCAAAAGATTAAAGAAAATAAATATTATACTGTATAAACTAGGGAAAATATCTCTCTTTTGAAGTTGGAAAGAAGCCTGTATTTTAAAATAAAATAAAAAATAGGTCAATAATATCCATAATACACAAAAGAAAAAAGAAAAGGTGTAAAATAAATGACTACTAAATAAGAAGTCTTTATAATCAAAAGATAAATATATACATTTGCACAATAATGCATTTGGAAAATGAAAAAAGGAGCAAATAAGGAAACGTTGTTGTTGGGGTTCGAACTTGAGCAATCACGCAAAAAGAGCAACTTTCAAGTGGCAAACCCAATCATCTCACCAGTCAAATCAATTATTTTTATGGGTGCACGACATATATTTAACATAACCATCTCACCAGTCAAATCAGTTATTTTTATGGGTGCACGACATAAACATAAATTTAACATAACACCCTAATATATATATATAGATATAAAAATTATATATATAAAGTTTTTTTCGAGGCTGACAGGTGCACGTGCATCCCCTACACTCAATGTAGGTCCGCCTCTGGCTGTGGTGTAGTGGTGGGACTATTCCACCCTTAACCAGAGGTCTCGAATTCGAGTCCTGGATACGAAAAAAATCCCGTTGAAAGCGTCACTTTAGAATAGGTACTCCAATGCATGATCAAAATTAATCGGGATATTGGTTCAAATACCAAACGGAAAACTAAAAAAAAAAATTAAGCATATTTACGTATTAAGACTAAAAGACTCGTTAAATAGTTGAATTTCACGATGACATGATTAGTCAATTTACTTCTAACTACTTTTCATCACAATAAATTCCATAGATCACAATGTTACACATGCCCGGTCCCACCCTTTTAGCTTTTCAAAATTTGCTGCGAAAAATTGAAGGAAATTATGAGTAGCATCCCTTAAAGTGTTAGATCTTGATTTTTTATTCTTTAAATTTTTTATTTTAAATTTTTGTCCTTATTTTATAAGTATTATTAATTGTCTATAAAGTAAAATTTGTAGTGAATTAAGTAGGTTTATTGTCTTAAAATATTTTAAATATTTGTCTTATGGTAAAAGTTAAAATTTATGTCTAAGTCTTAACTTTTATTTATGAGGCATAAATTCTAGTCAACAACAACAACAAACCCAGTATATTCTCATATCGTGAGTTTTGGGGAGGGTAGAGTGTACGCAGTCTATACTACTACCTCTAAAGAAGTATAGAGGTTGTTTCCGATACACCCCCGACAAAGGACAGTATATATAAAAAAATGCATGGAACATGATAAAATAACATCGGTATGACATCCATAAAAAATATTGAACACTGCCAAACAAGGACACCAAAGCCCTCCTACCTACTGCCTACGACTCAACCACACACCTTAGCCCTCTATCCTAATGTTTTTCCTCCATACCTTCCTATCCTGGGTCATGTCCTCAATCAGCTGTAACTGCTCCATCTCACGTTTAATCACTTCCCTCCAGTATTTCTTCAGTCTACCCCTACCCCGCTTGAAACCGTCCAAGACCAACCTTTCATACCTACGAACCGAGAAATCCGTGCCTCTCCTCATCACATGGCCAAACCATCTCAACCTAACTTCCCGCAATTTATCCTCCACTGACACCACTCTCACCTTCTCCCGAATACTCTCATTCCTAACCCTGACAACCCTTGTAAAACTACACATCCAATGCAACATCCTCATTTTTGTCACCTTCAACTTTTGAATATGAAAAATCTTAATCGGCCAACACTCCGCTCAATATAACATAGCCGGCCGGACTGCAACTTTATAGAATCTGCCTTTCAGCTTGGGGGCACCTTCTTATCGTATAAAATTTCCGAAGCGAGGCTCCATTTCATCAAACCTACCTCAATACGGTGAGAGACATCCTCATCTATCTCTCCATCCCCTGAATCGTAGACCCAAGATACTTAAATTCTAGTCAATTATGCAAATTTATTGTCTTGAAATGTCCTAAAAATTTGTCTTATGAGTAAAAATTAAAATATTTATCTTATTAACAAAATTTGTTAGGTAAGGCTAAAAAATTAAGATCACCGAAAAATTATTTTTGTAAGACTTCTATTGAGTAAAAAATCAAGGACAACTTATTTTAAAGCCATTTCTGAACTTGATCCAGGAAAATGAGTGTCACAAATTACTAAAATTGTTGTCTTTAGAAATATATTTCAGGGAATGTTTCAAAAATATATGGTCCAACACAATATATTGCACCACGTTACAATGTTTTTAGTTTATACCTATAGGACTTTTTTTCATAGTGTTTATACTCCTCGATATATAATATTACATGCTTATTGTATATAAAGTATGGACTTTATTGTGTAAAAGTATATAAGTGTGTAAAAGATTAGCCTGCTATTTAGCTAATTATGGTATTTCGTTCTTTGCTTTATTATATGTAATTTATATCTACATCTATAATCTATAATCTATATCTATAATTATAATATATTAAAAGTGTAAAGACTTCTAGAAAAATGAATTAAACTTTTTGCCATTCATTAAAACAGCTCGCTTTAGACAAAATCGTCTTTTACCCTTTTCTCTACAACTAGATTCTACAAAATAAATATACTAAAATTTTTCTACAATTAAATTCTTTTCAAATTTAGGTTTTTTTTCCTGCTTCGCTAAAACATCCGTTTTTTACTAAAATTTTCCTTCCCAATTTTTTTTTTCCTACTTGGTTTCTTTCAACCAAAAAACACTTCTTTCAACGAAAAAACATACCCGATAAAAATGTCATTTGATTCGGTAACAAAATTAAATAGAAGCTATTTTACCTTTATAAGAAGTATTATTAATATTTTACACTAATTATTTATTTAAAGGATGTATTAAATAAAAAGTTTCTCACAATTCTATTTAACCAAGTTTTTGCACACAATTTATTTAGGTATACAGAAACATACCTCCGTTTCTTTTCCACTTTTTCTTTTGTCTGTTTGTTTCGTTTTTTCTTCTTTAACATCTAATTTATTGAGATATATAATGTTTCTTAAATATTATTATAGTTCTTTCTATCTTTTGATATCAACATGTTTGTAAAGTTATTATCCTCTTTAACAAATATATGAATAAATCTATACAAATAATACTTGATTGATTATTCAATATTTTTGTGTAGGACAAGAAAAATTCATGTGGACTGTGCGATTGTAACTTAATGTTGATTAAGAGCGAATTTGAAGGTGTGCCTTTTCTTATAATTTTTTTTTTTAAAGTTTATTCTAGAAGTTGAAAATTATAAATAATTGTATTTTCATGTATTTTATTAGATAATTATATAATCTATGTTAGAAGTTGTCAAAATCTCTCTTGGTGGTGGATTAATGAGTGTTTGTTGTCAATACTATTATTCTGGAGAAACAATTTCAGTTTTTTGATGGTATGATTTTTAATTCCCTTTTGGTAGAAAATACTTTCCTAGCAGAAAATAATAGATTTGATATATTTGAGAATATTATTAATCTCTATTGCACTAAACACTTTGAAGTGACCTTATTAGTTTGTCTTACCAAGCCCTCAGTAGAAACTTCAACGAGACACATGCAACAACAGCACATCACCAAGCAGCTGAGCAGTTCAATAGTAGACGACACAATGGACACCGCTAATCCTGCCACTCAAAAGGGCACCAAACGTGATAGTCAGATTAATACGACTGTAAGTGTAGAATTTAAAAAAAAAAGTGATTAATTAACTCTTAATTTTTTAAATATGTCAATTATTTTAAGATAAAATTATTTAGCAAACATTCCAATTATTTTGAGATAAAAGGAGTAGTCATATGATGTTTATTCAATTATTATGGCTTTAATAAATACATTAAAAATACATTTTCCTTCCATTATTATGATCTTATCCTACACTTTCTGTTGTTTTTGACAAAGCCAAAGAATCACCATCCTAGAGGTCTTTTTTGGGTTAGCATTGCTGTTATTTTTGGTAAAATAAGCAAATCATCATCGTTGTAGGAGTCCCGCTTTAGTTATAGCAACAAAGTCCCTAATTCCAAAGCTTACAATGGTAAGTTTTGTTCCATATTAATTAATTAGTCACATCTATGTACACTTATGTTTAATGCATGTGACGTTACTGCATTAATTTGATCATGTCTTTGACTGATTTTTTTTGAATTGATGGACAAAATTATCAGATAACAATGTTGTTGATTGAAGGTGACAGGTATTGTGTTGAATTAATCAAGATGTGAGACACCATAACTATCCTTAAAATTTGCACTGTATTCTTTGTTTTTCATAATTTGTCCCTTTATGTATGCACCAACCTTTGTTTACATTCCATCCTTTGTTGTTTTCATAATGTTCTCCTAAGATGTAAATTACTATTCTATTATTAGTACTGAATATTGTAAAGATATGTTTCATCTTGATATTCACTTTCTACAATAACTATAATTTTTTTTCATGTAAATATTCACTTTCTACACCAGCTATAATTTCTTTTTTCATGTGAAATAGATATCCAACAATTCTAATTTTCACACTACTTTTTATATTCAAGTCACTAACTTCGTTGTCGATTTCCATCATATTCTCACTTGAAAATGGTGTTATTTGATTTTCGAAAGCATTGAGAAAGTTTACTCCTCTGTCAAAATTGATGAAGGTTAATTTTAGTATACTGACATTACTCATGAACATTCTACAGGATGACAATCCAAGTTGTTTGATCATTTACCTAAGTACGAAATTAGAATCGATCACGAAGCATTATTTTACCATTTACAACATCTCCTTAGATAGGTTGCAGCTTCCAAGCATCATACTTAAATATGATGAAGCAAATTTCTTCGTAAGTTAATTATTTTTGCTAACAATTTAGTTACTAGGGAATAATGCTTGAATAGGTAATGTTCCCTTTATTCTTTATTAACAATCTTGTGTTGTATGCAGTGGCAAGGCCCAATCCTTTCCTTATATTTTGAGCTTTAGCTAATATATACAACACTCCAGAACTTGACTTTGGTCATAATTTTCATAAAGAATATTTATAATGTGACGAAATAAATATTTTCATTTTTGGGGCAATAATTAATTTTGTATTCTAAATTTTATGGCATAACAAGTTGGATCAACGAATGATGGTCCTAACACATTATAGTTTAATAGTATGACTATTCTGTCGGTAAAGATATATCTTTGGATTTTAATATTCTTATTTTTTAAGTATTAGAATATGGTATTGTCTAAATAATTTTATTCTCCTCTTTGCAACGTAATTTGCGTTCATCTTCTTGATCGAGATTTGTATAGTAAAACAAGGAACATTAAAATTTTAATTTCCACCATAATTTATCGCTACTATTCAATCTATATAATTTTATACACACTTTATGGTGTTAGACATAGAATAAAACTTTCGATTGCATAAAATATTACTTTGAATATATGATCAACTTTTGTGAGTGTACTATTCTATATTATTTGATAATTCTAACTATATTCTCAAATTTGCTCTTATTTAATATTTATTGGATCTTTTTTTCTTTAGAATTTGTAAGATTATTTATGAGCTTCACCAAAAAAATCAGCAACAATGAAACTAAATGGTACATAAAGAGTATTTTGCATTTAAGTTTGATTTTTTTAGTAATATGTTGGTTTGCTCATTTTTTCTTCTTCTTGTGCAGACTACAGTACAAAGATGGGCATATATAATTTTTATCAACTTTATGTGACATATATAGTAGTGAAAGTTATATTTTATTAGAGAATTTTGAGTCTTAACCATACGACAGTCAAACATTAGTCATCCCACAAATTTATTTCATATTTTTTAGTTCAATTATTTATTAAAAAGTTACATTTTAATAATATTAATATTTTTACAAAATCATATATTACTTAATTCGACATACACGTGCAAGACACGTATCCATAAACTAGTATACTTATATATAAGGAATTCATATCAGAATTTGATAGTTCCACAATAACATTATCATAAGTTGTAATTTTTTTAATTTTTTTTTAAAATTTAGACATGTGCATGATAAATTACTTTTTTCCTCTAATACTTTAATATGTAGTTGATAAAATTATAATAATTTATATTTTTTTTAAATCCTCTAAAATTATGACATGTGATTGGTAATTACTTCCCCTTTAAAATTATGACATATAGTTGATAGAATTACTTTCCCCCCCCTAAAATTGTGACATGTTGATAAAATTATTTTTTCTTCTCTCAAAATTGTGACATGTAGTTGACAATTACTTTTTTTTTTTTCACACGTTTCATTTCTTTCCACTTGGACATTTACACTTGATATATCATAATATGATAAATTGTTTTATTTATTGAGTTTGTCTTTTTGATGTTAATTGTTTAAATAATCGGTAGTTTTTCTTTAAATTTTTTAATTATAATGTACTATTTCAAATGAATTACATATTGTTTAATTTAAGTCAATTGAGAAGTACAAAAATTATCTAATATTCATTTCATATATTAAATTACTTGTATTTCATGACTTTATTAATGCATCATCTAATAACATTATTTGTACTATACTTTTTCAATGACAAATTTTTAAAAGATTTTTCTAAAAAAATTATACACATATTTCTATTTTTACGCATTTTAAAAAAATTATCTTATTTATTAATAGTTTTTGATGCACTTTAATTTATATTATTTTTATATATTATTAAAACTTACTCTTTTACGAGCTTAGTTAAAAATGTACTAATAAAATATTTAAAAGGATAAGATCTTTTATATAATAATCAAAACATATTATGATTGTGAAGAATTTCTTTCGTTGTAAGAACATTTTATAATTCTTCTTCCTTTTTCTTACTATTTATATTAAATAATATTTTATGAAAGAAGTTCGTAAAAATACGTTGAGGATAAAGAAGAGGAAAAGAAAAACAGTTAAAATTGTTCTGAACTTTTGTGATTATACAATTTTATATTTTATTTCTGATAAACTAATTATGATTTCATATAATTATTTTTTTAATTACTTTTTATTAATCGCCTTAATTTATTTGTGGACAACTTTATTCATGGCTTATGACATATTTCAAATAGTGAAATTCAAAATTATTGATAATGTTAAAAATGAAGATAGTGATATCATTCATTATCAAATTATTTTGAAAATAATTTTTTTGTTAATTGAAAATTAATATTTTAAAGCATAAATTTTGTAAGAAGAACTAATTGATTCTTGCAGTTCATTTTAATAAATCTAATTTTTTTTCTTAATTTTGTATAAACCTAAATATAAATCATCACATTTATTTAGCATAAATTTATGTTTTTTATTCAATTATAATTATTATACATATTTTAAATTATGCTATTATTAAATATGAAATATTCTCAATTTGAGTCCTCACTTATCATGAAACTTATAAAAAATAGATATGTAAATATAGATTGACATGACATGTAATATGTGTTTAAAGTCTGGCCATTTGCCAAGACTTGTCAACCACGTGATCTCTCTTCTTCCTAGTTACTACTCATTTTGTAATATCCTTGAGGGGTTAGCATCAAGTACGTCCATAATCAATTGAGATGGTTCGGACACGTGAAGAGGAGGGGCATGGATGCCCCGGTCCGTAGGTGTGAGAGGCTAGCGTTGGATGGTTTTAGACGGGGTAGGGGTAGACCGAAGAAGTACTGGGGTGAGGTGATTAGGCGGGACATGGAACAGTTACAGCTTACCGAGGACATGACCCTAGATAGGAAGGTCTGGAAGACGCGAATTACGGCAGAGGATTAGGGCCTGTTCGGGTCGCTAATGTAGGGAGGTAATTGGTGGGGGTGTATTCCTGGTATGATTCCGTATTCAATGTTCTGTTCCGTGTCCCGTGTTCTATGTTTGTTACGAATCTGTGTGCTTTCCTCTGCTTTATATTCCTGCATTCCTGCTTTACTCTGTTTTATATTCCTTATGGCGGCAGTATCTATGTTATGTCATCTGCTTCTGTGCTGTACTATGTGTTTGTTTGATATCTCGTAACTTGAGCCGGGGGTCTTTCGGAAACAGCCTTTCTACTTCATCAGAGGTAGAGGTATGGACTGCGTACATCTTACCCCCCCCAGACCCCACAAAGTGGGAATACACTGGGTTTGTTGTTGTTGTTGTTGTTATTTTTTTTTGGTTAACTGGATGGAGCGTTATATAATATTGAGGGGTCGGTTGGCGAGAGAGATAGAATAAATAGAGTTATCTTATGGTCTGGGATATTTCATGGGATAAGTTACCTCACTATCTATATGAGATAAGTTATATCGTCATTATATAGTATAAGTGGTGAAAAAAATAATTTCGGGATTAACTAAAACTCATAATCAAACAAGATAAAATAATCATTATCCCTCATACGAAATAAGCCGTGGCATAAAGGCATAATTAGCAGGCGTTTGAATTTCTGATAGTTTGGTATCATCTACCAAATTACTATAAAGTTGGCATAGTCCTAATGTAAGTAGTGCTTAAAATGTTAGCTCAAACAATGCTCTATTCTGCTCCTATGTTTGTTCATCAATCTATAGTGTATTGAAGTCCAAGCGTACATTATTATTTCTAATGTGGAAATCCAGTGGTATAGATGTGTTTACTATATTAAGCTACAACATTTGCTTAAACAATTAAACTAATGACGTTTGAAGATTTGCAGTTGAAAATAGACCTTTTTGTTATGTAATCCAAGTTTCGAGTAAAAAATGGTGAGCTAACTAGGAAGCTGGTTTTTTTTGGATTACTTCTGACGACTTGGACAAGTCTCATGGAATATGACTGCTGGACCCAACCTAATACATCCAATATAAACTTGATATGTTCGAATTTTGGGGTCTTTCGGTTCAAGGATAAATTATGTAGAAACTAATCACTATTTCCTCATTGAAATTTTTGAACAAAATATGTTCAGTGTTATTTTCAAAGGCAATTTGATTAAATCAGTGGAAAAAAGTTATAGTAGTAATTTCACATCAAAAAATTAAGAAGCTTCTGAATATTTTAATGTGGATCTATTTCCTGCCATGTGTTTTCCGAGTGAACTAAATTCCGTTTGATTGGATTAAAATCTGATTCAACCAACTTTTAATCTTTTTTTTGTTTTGGTTTTTTTAGGTGTTTGGTAAAATTAAAAGTGTTTAAAAAAAATTTAAGACTGATTAAAAAAAACAAAAAGTGAGAAACTGGGTACTCCAGTTTCTTATTTTTTAGATTAAAATTCTTTTAGGTTTGACCAAAGCATTTACTTTTTTATCCTTTATATTTTTCTTTAATCTCAACAATATCCTAAACTTGTAATTCTTAAATATATAGTTTTTCTTTCTTTTTCTCTTTGCCGCTTCTTTTCCTCTCTTTTCTCAAATTCTCTCTTCAACTTTTTCTTTTGTTTTCAACAAATCATCATACATCGAAGGTTTGCTCAAAAAATTTATTTTAGAATTAAAAATTATAAATATTTCACTTTATTTATGACATTAACAACTTTAAGGTCATTTAAGTCTTTTTGACAATAAAAAAGTGCTTAACAATTGTTTACCAAACACATCAACAACTTTTTTCTCAATTTCAATCTTCTATCCAAACACTTAGCTGCTTAATTTATAAAACTTATTTTAAGCTTTTAATATTTTTTTTAATTAAAATTTTTGGGTCATTTCTGTCCCCTTTTATTGATATTCAAAACAATCCAGCCCAAACTACAAAATGATCCTATTCATACATGAGAATTGAAAAGTTTCCTAAAAATGAACAATAGGCTCTAGTACTCTTTCCTAAAAATGAGAATTGATCTTCAGTAGTCCTTTGCGCCGCCTCTCAACCATGTTCATCTCAGCTGCGAAACGGGAGTTTTTGACATCTTCACTTGGTGCTGGTAATTCCTTTCTCTCCCATCTTTTTGTTGTTTTTGTATTTGTCAATCTAATCTGATAAAAAGCTCTTTCAGATGGTTGGGGTTCATTCCCCTGATATTGAAAAATAATGGCCAGTTTATTACCCTTCTCAGTGTAACGTAAGTTTCCAGATCCTGTAGCTCCTTGAGAAATGCTGATGTTGATTGTACTGGTGTTGTTATCTCTTCCTCTTTAGGTATTGTTGAAAATTTTCTTCAGATCCCGAGGAGTATGGCCTGTCAAGCAGGGAAGCTCCATCTACCCTTATTTTTTGTGAAGGTTTTTGATTACTAGAGCATTTATCTAGACATAGCACAGTAAAGTACTTGTTTAAATTGCTCAAACCTTGACTGTGCCCCTGCTTTGTTTCCGAGGGCTTGTAAAATTTAGGACCCCTAGCTTTCTCATCTCTTTAATTGACTAAATCGACAGCTAGTTCTGAATGTAATTATGCATATGACTGAATCTGTCTCGTTCTGATCCTCAGATTAGGGGTTTGTGTTTTATTCATGTTAATGTGCTTTCTGATTCTTGCTGGTAGCTCATAGAAACTGTGATATTTTGTGCTCAACTGTGCATCAATTACTTCATTTGCTAAAGCATCTGCTACTGTATTTCCTTCTCTAAAAGTATGTTGTTTCTTTGCTTGAATTGCATGAATTCTGTCCCTCATATCTTCAATCTGTTCAATTAATTCCCAAGGTACTTTCCACAGCCTGTTAATCATCTTCATAAGAACTAATGAGTCAGTCTCTATGATTACTTTCCTCAAATCCTTTTGTTGCATATACTTTAAAGCATCATTTATTGCTTCTATTTCAGCTTGTGTGTTAGTAGTAATACCCAAACTTTTTGCTTTTGCATACACCAAATCCCCTCTGTCATCTCTAATACAGAATGCACACGCACTGATTCCTGGATTACCCCTGCTTGCACCATCCGTATTACACTTGAATCTGTTCTTTTCTGGAAAAATCCACATCACACTACAATAATGTAATCTTGGCTTATATCTTCTCAGCCTGCTCACTATTTCTGGCCAGCTCTCCTCACCCATTTTAATCCATGGATATAGTTTTTTAATCAATTTTCTAATCACCTCTTGACATTGCCATACCAGCTCTTCATATCTAACATTTCCACCATGTTTTATTGTGTTTCTTCTCTTCCAGATATTCCACATGATAATTGTTGGTATGATTTTGTAGACTACTTCCAGCTTTGTTGTTGCTTTGATAGTCCACCATTCCATTATAATCTCCGGCAAATGCATCTCCTCTATGTCAATACCTGCACAAATAGCAAACTCCTTCCATAGTTTTAAAGCTATAGGGGCTGTTAGAAAATTTTAAGGTTTTAATCACTTAAAGGTAAAAAACTATTTTTTTAATCCTATCCAAACGGACTCCTAGTTTGGTGGTTTTACAACTAAAGTTTCTTATTGATTTGCGGTGGGAAATTTCGATAATACCCAATTACCCCCTGAATTATATCCAAAAAGGCTATAATACATCTCAACTTAAAGGGGGTCCTATTACCCCATGAACTAATTAAAAGTGTAATTTTGACACCCTTAATGCCTATGTGGCACATACGTGGCATAACATATTGAAGTGTCCACGTAGGCACACGTGTGTGCCACGTATGTGCCATGTAGGCACTAAGGGAGTCAAAATTGCACTTTTAATTAGTTCAGGGGTAATAGGACCCTCTTTAAGTTGAGGTGTGTCATAACCTTTTTAGATATAGTTCAGGGGGTAATTGGGTATTTTCTCTAAGAAATATGCATAAATTAGTAATATAAAGATTAATAATACAAAACTAGTAAATTAGAGTTTAGTAATACATATATTGATAATATAGAAATAGTTTTTTCGAATATTGATTTACTGTGAATACACCGTGCATAATTTATGTTTTACCTTTTAAACAAAATGTAAGCTTAATTGTCTCGAAGAGGAAAAATATAAATTTGAATTTTTTAAACTATCTTGTCATTAGAATTATTTAAACTATGTATTACGTATTAATGAAAGATTTGTACATGTAGAAGGAAACCTCATAGTACAAGTGATTGCCAATGCCTCTATTATACAGATGATGTACAAATTTTTAAGGATCAAACTTATACACGATTAATATGTAAAATACAAAATCAATGTCCTGTGCATCTTATAAGTCGTATACTTATCCTAAGACCCCCTCTAGTGAAGGGGAAGAACTTAGTTGCAAGACAAAATTGTTTATCTCAGTTGCAGGACAAAATTATTTAATGGGAAAATGGTATAGTTAAATTATTTAATGGGAAAATGGTATAGTTAAATTGTATGAGGTCAATGACACACATTATCAATTTAACTTATTAGATTGGTTGATTGACAGTTCGAATATTGAACAGGTAAGGAAAATGCAACTTAATTAAATAAGAAATAAAGCAGAGAGAAGCTCAAGGCTTCAATGAGGTGTCTAGTAATGCGTTTGAGGATGATTCTCTTATTTCTGGTGAAGATTTTGAATGAGTAAAGCTAAAAGAAAACAAAACTAAGTAGGCAAGTAGAAGTTCAACGTTCAAGAGTAAAAAGTTGTGTTCTATTTCTTAGAGATCAGAGGGTCATTTACAATGAGACATACGTAGTAAACTATTTATAGGTTATATGAGTGAGGTCTCACTCAACAAGAATGTTCAATGCGAGACCTAACTATACCCAATGGTTGTATGAAACATGGAGATGCTAGCCAATATTTGAAACACCCGAGAATGTGACCTTGCAAAAATTTTTGGTTGATTAGTAGTGATCATGATATGTGTGTTGTATTGTATCCTTGAGGTGTGTTGTTTCTAACTTGAGTAAAGATTTCTTTGGTGTACGTTGAGGTGTTAACTTGTATCTATACTTACCTATCAAAGTGGGAGATAATTGATACACCTAGACCTTGGACCATTGGTAAAACAGCAGCTTTGAATGTCTCTGGAGTGGTCACGATTGAATGGCTTGAGTCGTACCCTTGGTCACGACTCGTAGCCTTCTCCCTATACCCTCTCGTATCCTAGACAGAATACTAAGGTAGTATTCTCTTTTCTATACGATTTGACCATCCCTTGGTCATAACCAATGCATACAAGTTGTATGTAACTCAACCGTGAAGAGAGAAACCTCAAACCTAGTGGACTGTTTTGGTTATGGGTGGTCTATATAAGTTAGGAAATGAGTCGTACCCTTTGGATACGACTCAATAGTGCCTAGTCGTACCCTAACCAGTGTTGTTGACCTAGGGAAAACCTAGGGTACGAGTTAGGGTATCACTCGTACCCTAGGTCACGATTGCTATGTGAATCGTAAAGAGGAGTCATACCCCTACACGTATGGATTTTTCAGCTTTTAACCAAAGACGTTTTGGTCATTTCCATCGCCTAAAACCCTAAACCCTCTTACTATATAAGGCATTGTAGCCTCCCAATTATTCATTGGCAAGACTTAAACCTTCCAAAATACTTTAAAGGCTCTTGAAGCAAGATTGGAGGCAAGGGTTTGGAGGTGTTCATCTTGTGGTAAGAAATGGGTCAAGATTATTGGTATGTGATCTTGTTTAAGGCATGTATCTCTTCCCCTATTTAAATAACTCTAAACTCATGTATTTCATACTTGAATTAGTAAGTGTACAGGGTGGTTTTGAATCAAATGAAAAAGGGTTTCACTATCTAACAATGAATAATGATGATTCTTGCTTACACTTATGTTGATATATGATATTGATGGTAGATTGTGTATGTGGGTGCTTGTTATGTGTTGTTTAACATGAGGGTCTTGAGTAACCCTGATCTTGATGATTTCTACCATGAAAATGACCTTGTTAAAGGTATGCTCACAAGGTATTTGTGAAATGTCTAAGTGAAATGACTAGTTACTTGTTGATGGTGTATTGAGTTAGGGCAGTGGCCGAAATGAGTATGAATGACTGATAAATTATGTTTTAAAAGGTATTGTAAGCCTTGTATTGTGAAATTGATGACCTTGTTGGTTAACGGTTAATAAGAGGGTGAAACCCTAGGCAAGATGATGAGCTTAAGTTGTGTATTAAACCAAGCAAGGGTGAAAATATGATTTAACATTGCTAATTAAAGGTGAATAGTTTGTGTGGGTCATGATGACCATAACTTGAATTGTGTGATGAAGTGAGTTAAGACATTGGCCTGTTGAAATGGTTGATCAATGAAGGCCCCCAGAAGGGCCATATGATCATGTAAAGTATTGAATTTAGTTAAATATGTTAAAGTCCTTATGTGTGGAATTGAATGCATGTGAATTCTTGGTAAATGGTTGGTAAATTCCTTATTGGCCATATGATGACTAGATCCATATCCGATTGGTTGACTAAATGGTCATAGTCCCTAAAGTATGAACTCGGATTGTGTTTGAATAAAAGGTGCGTATAGGCTTAATAAGTATGAGTGATTGTTGGTAGGAGTCTTGATGACCATAAATGAACTTGCATTGTGTTATGAACTAAGGCCTTGGGCCTAGACGTGTGAGCAATAGCCAAATGAGCTGGAAGGAATCATGTGATGGTCTAGGTATCGATGTGTAGCCTCGATGGCTTGAATGTCTTGAGATGGGTTGAGTTCCTATGTGATGTATTGAATGGGAGCTAGTATGTGTATAGAGACGTGTTGGTTTGTGGTCCAAGTCCGCTTAACATATACGGCGTATTGGTTTATAGTCCAAGTCCGCTTACCATATATGATGTGTTGGTTTGTGGTCTAAATTCGCTTATCATATATGGCGTGTTGGTTTGTAGTTCAAGTCCTCTTACTATATATGGCGTGTTGGTTTGTGGTCCAAGTCCGCTTACCATATACGATGTGTTGGTTTGTGGTCTAAGTCCGCTTACCAGATACGACGTGTTGGTTTGTGGTCCAAGTCCTCTCACCATATAAGGTGTGTTGGTTTGTGGTCTAAGTCCACTTACCATATACGGCGTGATGGTTTGTGGTCCAAGTCCACTTACCATATAAGGCGTGCTGGTTTGTGGTCCAAATCCACTTACCATATATAGTTTGAGGCTCATGTCCCCTTGCCTATTATAGCGTAAAGGATCCTATGTGTCTAAAATATAAGGGTGGAGGGTTGGTAGTCCTTCGCCCCATGTCTCAAGAATGAATGTATCATAAATGCATGTTATGACTTGTTTCATGATTTGACTTCTTGTGTCAACATATGTATATATGTCTTCAATATGTCTATTCTTAAGTAAATGCGATTGCCTATGATAAAATGACATAGATTTGAGCAAATATAGTATTTTTTCCTTATCCTTGAGTTATATGCTAGCTTCCAACCGCTAACCGTCCCCGGACATTACGTCCCCATGCGACGAGGGCCCGAAGCTTCTTTTTCTTTTCCCATACAGTGATTGGGTGATCGAAACGGATCGTGCATTGACTTAAAGTGGTGAGCTTTCTTTCTCCGGAAGGAATTCATCTCTCGGTCTCCTATCTTTAGACTTAGTCTCTTTTAGATTTGGTTTAGCTATTATCGGGGACTTGTCCTGACATATACTTTTATTGAGATGGGTTTTGTATAGAGGCATTGTGAATAGCTGTGGACTTGGGTATATTGTTTAGTTTGATGGACCTAATGAAATGTATAGACATATCTAATCTATGAATTTTATCGCTGTTGTTTCCGCTCTCTTGACTTATGAGTTAAAGTTCTTTTTACTCCTATGATATGATGAGACATTTGGGGATAGGATACTGTGGCGACCTCTAATTTATGTGAGCTTGAGGTGCCCATACTACATGTCCTCAACTTCGAGGAATGTCAAGTTGGTATCAGAGCCTAGGTTCATGGTCAGTTGGGAGTTCACATTATCGTGTCAAGTAGAGTCTCTTTTATGGGTGTGACGCACGTCATACTTATAAAAAAGGGGCTATAAGACATCTTAGGAATGTTTCCCTTTCTTGTGTTTCAATCTCAAGATGTAAAGTCTAAGGTCTTGAATTTCTCTAATTTGGTTTGGTGCATTTCAGATCATGCCTCAAAGGAGATCTGAGATTCAGGCTAATACTTCGGCCCTGGCTGAGGGTCCTATAGATGAAGCTCGTCTAACTTCTAGTGTTTAGAATCGGGATAGGGCTATGACATCTGGCCATCCTCATGGGGTTCTACCAACCAACCCTGTTGATGAGAGTGGCATTCCTTCCCAATCACCTCAAAGGGATGCTACTAATGAAAATTTTTGTCGCTCTATCAACCTCTTGACTTAATTGGTAGCTTCTCAAATTGGGAGTGGTGGCTTTTTTGTTCTATTCTCTAAGGCCACAAGGGTTGGCCAATTCATGAAGTTGCACCCTCGTATGTTTACGGGTGTGAAAGTTGAGGAAGATCCCTAATGTTTCATTGATGAAATAAAAAAGTTATTTCGGATTATGCATGTTTTGGAGGTGAAGGGTGTCGAGTTTGATTTTTACCAATTAAAAGATATAGCGTACCAATGGTACGAAGAGTGGGAGATGGATAGAGGTGTGTGTGCTAGTACGATCGAGTGGGAAGATTTCTCTAGTGACTTCCTTGACTGCTTCTTTCATCAAGAGTTGAGTGAAGCAAAAGTGGAAGAGTTTGTGAATTTGAGGCAAGGTGGGACGCCCATCAATAAGTATGCTTTGAGATTGCATCAGTTGTCAAGGTATGCCCCTAAAATGGTGTTAAGCATGAGGGCTAGGATGCGTAAATTTGTTTTGGGACTGTCTCCCGAATCGGTCCTTGAGAGTAAGGTGGCCTTGTTGATTAGTGACCTGAACATTTCTACGTTGGTTGTGTATATGTAATAAGTGAAAGAAGAGAAAAAGAAACAAGGTGAGATTAGTGAGAGGCAAGGTAAGAGGTCTTGGCCGTCTGAGCTAAGTGAGGGCCAGCAGCCTAGTGGTAGGTTATCTAGGAGGAAGAACTGGGTGAGTAGTGATTCTTAGTCCAGTGGGACCTAGTCAGAGCTGACCTACCCTCCTTGTAGATTCTATGGTCAGCATCACAGTGGTGAGTTTGAAAAGGGGAAGAACAGATGTTTTTATTATGGCCAGTTTGGGCACATGTAGCGACAATGCCCTTCTCGAGTGTCTTCTCGGGGTGACACAACCCCTATTTCTACTTTATCTACTCTTACATCGAAGAGTGCTATCTTTGCTTCTGTTTCTAATACCGATGCTGGCCGGAGTCGCTTGTAGGCACTTTCTACTCACCAGGGGTTCAAGGTATCTCCTAATGTTGTTACTAATATATTGAAAACTCCTTATCCATGTTGTGTATGGTTATGTTTTGCTTGGTATGTTGGACCTCATCTATGATTGTGTATTTCAATTTGGTTTTGAGTCATTTGAGCTCTCTTCTCTATTCTTACACTGATAAGAGACTCTGTGGTTGTAAGGAGTATATCGAGGGTGTATGATAACTGTTGATAATAAAGAAAGTCTTGTTGATTGATATAGGTGGACATAATTGTATTTGATGTCAATTGGGGGTGAATCAATTGCATTCGTGCTATGCTTCCTTAGATTGTTGGGCCCCTAAGGTCGTTCCTTCCCTAATGAGTTTGTCATTGTAGGGGAAGAAGGTCCCTTGAGCGCTAAAGGGATAGTTCTCCCTACAAGGGTCTAAGTTGAATTGGACTTACCCTCTAGCATGAGCTCGGTTCTTTTAGTGTCTCATATCCTCTTATTGAGGGCATATATGATCTTTTGTTGGTCGTTCCCTTAGAGGACGTTGGTATGTTGGAATTTTTGTCCTATGAGGATATCTCAGTGGGGATCTTGGATAAAAAATTTTGCTGGTTACGAACGATGGAAGTGGCTTTGATGAAGGTCCTATGGAAGAACAAAAAGTTTGAGCAAGCTACGTGGGAAATGGAAGAGGACATGAAGTCTGAGTATCCGCATTTGTTTTCTATTCCGACAACTTATGATGGGATTGGATTCCCTAGTGAATAAAATGAAATGGTTAATTGATGATGATCATAATATGGTTATGATTCATGCTAATGTGTTGACTTGTGTTCATGCTTACCTTACCCATCATTCGCGGACTATTGATCCTAAGTGGGCGAGAATAAAACACCTGAGAATGTGGCCTTCCAAAACTTTTTGGTTGATTGGTAGTGATCATGATATGTATGTTGTGTTGTATCCTTGTGGTGTGTTGTTTCTAACTTGAGTAAAGATTTCTTTGGTGTATGTTGAAGTAGTAACTTGTATCTAGACTTATCTATCAAAGTGGGAGAGAATTGAGACACCGAGACCTTGAACCATTTGGAAAACAACAACTTTGGACGTCTCTGGAGTGGTCATAATTGAATGGCTTGATTCGTACCCTTGATCATGACTCATAGCATTCTTCCTCTCCCTCTCATATCCTATACTGAATACTAAGGTAGTATTCTGGTTTCTATATGATTTGACCATCCCTTGGTTGTTACCAACGCATACGAGTCGTATGCAACTCAACCGTAAAGAGAGAGGCCTCAAACCTAGTGGACTGTTTTGGTTACGGGTGGTCTATACGAGTTAGGTCACTCTCGTACCCTTTGGATACGACTCAAGGGTGCCTAGTCGTACCCTAACTAATGTGGGTGATCTAGGGAAAGTCTAGTGTACATGTTAGGGTACCACTTGTCCCTAGGTCACGATTGCTATGTGAACCGTAAGGTGGAGTCGTACCACTGCACATGTGGATTTTTCAGCTTTTAACCAAGGACCTTCTGGTCATTTCCCTCGCCTAAAATCTTAAATAAGGCATTGTAGCCTCCCAAGTCTTCATTGGCAAGACTTAAACCTTACAAAACACTCTAAAGGCTCTTGAAGCAAGATTGGGGGCTAGGGTTTGGAGGTGTTTATCTTGTAGCAAAAAAGAGGTCAAGATTGTTGGTGTGTCATGTTGTTTAATACATGTATCTCTTCCCCTATTTAAATAATTCTAAACCCATGTATTTTACACTTGAATTAGTAAGTGTACATGATGATTTTGAATCAAATGAAAAAGGGTTTCACTATCTAACAATGAATAATGATGATTTTTGCTTATACTTGTGTTGATATATGATATTGATGGTAGATTATGTATGTGGGTTCTTGTTGTGTGTTGTTTAACGTGAGGGTCTTGAGTAACCCTAACCCTGATGATTTCTACCATAAAAATGACCTTTTTAAAGGTATGCTTACAAGGTGTTTGTGAAAATGTCTAAGTAAAATGACTAGTTACATGTTGATAGTGTATTGAGTTAGGGCAATGGCCCAAATGAGTATGAATGATTGATAAATTATGTTGTAAAAAGTATTTCAAGCCTTGTATTATGAAATTAATGACTTTGTTGGTTAATAATTAATGAGAGCTGAAACCTTAGGTAAGATAATGAGCTTATGGTGTGTATTAAACCAAGCGGGGGCGAAAATACGATTTAACATTGCTAATTAAATGTGAATAGTTTGTGGGGTCATGATGACCATAACTTGAATTGTGTGATGAAATGAGTTCAGGCATTAGCCTATTGAAATGGTTGAGCAATGAAGGCCCCCATGAAGGCCATATGATTATGTAAAGTGTTGAATTTGGTTAAATGTGTTAAAGTCATTATGTGTGGAATTGAATGCATGTGAATGTTGGCCACATGATGACTAAATTCATATCCTTGATGATTGGTCTACTAAATGGTCATAGTCCTTAAAGTATGAACTCAGAGTATGTTTGAATAAAAGGTGCTTATAGGATTTTTAAGTATGAATGATTGTTGGTAGGAGACTTGATGACCATGAATGAACTTGCATTGTGTTATGAACTAAGGCCTTGGGCCTAGCCATGTGAGCAATGACCAAATGAGCTAGTAGGAATCATGTGATGGTCCATGGTGTCGATGTGTAGCCTCGATGGCTTGAATTCCTCGAGATAGGTTGAGGTCCTATTGATGTCTTGAATAGGTGCTAGTATGCGTGTAGAGACATGTTGGTTTGTGGTCTAATTCCGCTTACCATATAAGGCGTGTTGGTTTGTGGTCCAAGTTCGCTTACCATATACGACGTGTTGGTTTATGGTCCAAGTCTGTTTATCATATGCGGCGTGTTGGTTTGTGGTCCAAGTCCATTTACCATATTCGGCGTGTTGGTTTATGGTCCAAGACCGCTTACCATATACAACGTGTTGATTTGTGATCCAAGTCCGCTTACCATTTAAGGCGTGTTGGTTTGTAGTCCAACTCTGCTTACCATATATTGCGTGATGGTTTGTGGTCCAAGTCCACTTACCATATCAGGCATGTTGGTTTTTGGACCAAGTCTGCTTACCATATGCGGCTCGAGGCTCTTGTCCTCTTGCCTATTATAGCATAAAAGATCCTATGTGTTTAAGATATAAGGGTGGAGGGTTGGTAGTCCTTCACCCCATCATGAATGAATGTGTCATAAATTCATGTTATGACTAATTTCATGATTTAAATTGTTGTGCCACCATACGTATATATGTCTTCAATAAGTCTATTCTTATGTAAATGTGATCGCCTATGATGAATTGACATAGATTTGAGCAAATGAACTATTGTCTCCTTATCGTTGAGTTACATGCTAGCGTTCTTACCGTTAACCATCTCCGGACGTTATGTCCCCAGGAGACGAGGGACCGAAGCTTCTTCTTCTCTTCCCGCGCAGTGATTGGGTGATCGAAGAGGATTGTGCATTGACTTGAAATGGTGAGCTTCCTTTCTCCGGAAGACATTCTGTAATACCCTGAGAATCCCAACCAATGGTAGAACCATGATTCAAGCTCATGAGAAATAAATTATAGTGATTTGGTATTTTTATGATCAAGTATGATGCATATTAATTCCTCAAATACGTCCTAGCTATTGGACGAATCAAAACATTCCTTACCGATTGAATTCTTGAGAAGGACATTTCTATAGTCAATTTCAAACGAGAATATCTCCGATTCTACTGAGAATTATTAAGCTCATGACATACCAACAGATAGATAATTGAATTAGCTTTCCAACGATAACAATTTTGCCAAAATCCGGCATCGGAGTCAAAAGTTATGTCCGTTTTACTGAGAGCTGCCCGAGCAGTCCAGGAGTGACAGACAAAATGACGGATCGTCAAGTCAGTGACGGACAGTCACTGTGGCCGTCACAACTGAACCAGTGAGGCCGTTTTCTGGACCAAAAATGATGGTTGGAGTGACTGTTAGTCACCAGAATGACGGTCCGTCACTCAGACCATCAGTTTTGTCCGAAACAGCGCTAAAACGCCATTTTAAGAGATATTTGGGCCTTTTCCCACCCTATTTAACACCCAATCACCTCAAATCGAAGCACGTAACTTCTCATTCATCCATAATATCAAAATTAGGGTTTCTTTCAAGATAAAACCCAAGAACAAGATTCAAACCCTTCTCCAAGAAAACTCGAGAATCAAACCATCACCATTCAAGAACTCTTAAGAAAAGTTAACCTCCTTCAAGATTTGGGTTTTTATTACTCTATGATTATCTCAAGCTCCAAGAAAACTAGTTGATTAGGGATTCAATTTCAAGAAATTTCCACCGTTAATCTTCAAGAATCTTCCATCTAAGGTATGCGTAGTGTTCATCCATGGATCTCTTTCATCCATGGAGCTCAAGAATCAAGTTTTAAAATCTTGAATTGTGATTATCTTGTTGTGGTATGATTATGTTCATGTTGATGGTTGTTATTTGGTATCTTGATGTATTTTCACGAAGTATGTGAGCATGTTAGTTGAAATCCATGAATTTGGGTGGCTTAAGTTTGTTAAATTGATAAGTATACCTATGCCCAAAGTTGTGCATGTAAGGTGTTTGTTAAAACGCCTAGAATGATAGAAATTATGTATTATAGCTTAGGGATGAATTATTTGATAAATTCATGCTAGTCTATTATGTTCAAAGGGCTCACATGTTGTTCTTGTGCAATATATGTGTTAATGGAATGTGCATGATGATTGGAGAATGGATTCATAGTATGTCTATACGCATTCCATGTTATGAACAAGATCATGATTATGAAGTACCACATAAGTTATCCCTCAATTATTACAATATGAACTAAATGTTACATGTTTGCTATTCCCTTATGTTTAAATGGTTCCCATGCAATTGTTATGAAAAGTATATGTTGTCGGAATGCCCATGATATTAGAACATGAGGTTTATGACTTGATTTCAAGCATTCCCATTCATGTTAGATATTATGATGACCATGTACTTCATGAAATCCCTCACTCATGTATTATGGATTATTATTGATGGTCATGTATTCAAAAAAGTCACGCTGTGTCAGTTTTCTTCCATTGAGTCCTAGGGGTACTTGTACCCGAAAAATATAGTTGTGTGCCTAGAGCCATGTCATATTTTCATGATACTCTCAGTCAAGCCATGTTCAGTAGAATTCAGTCAGTCTCATGACTCAGGAAAACTCAAGTAAATTCAGTATCAGCTCAGTCCTACTCAGTACTCAGTAACTTCAGTAATCTCAATAATTTAGTACTCTCAGAACCTTATGAACTCAATCCGTTAGCAAATTCAACAATATTTCGTCAGTCAATAGAAGTCAGTTACTCAGTCCATGTACCGTCAGTTAAATCACATTCAGTCTTATTAGATAGGAGTAGAAGTTAGCACCGAGTGAACCCAAGGATGGGAAATCACCTGCCAGTTTAGGGTATGATTCTTAGCAGTCATCCTTGTGTTCCAAAACTACGTAGCCAGCGTAGGTTGAGACATCTTAACCTGTAAGATTAGGGTTGATGACGTGGCTTAACTTGTCAGTTTAAGGTTCCCACCATTCTTTTTTTTGAGTACCTGCTAGATAAGGGTCACTCATAGCTTATCCTTACCAGTGGCGCGGTATTGACACCCTTCTAGTCAGGGTAGAGATTGGATCCTAGCTCAGATATAATAGCATATATGAGGTATGTCAGTTAGATAACTACTTCCCATAGTCTCAGTTTCAGTCTCAGTCTCAGTAAAAGAACTCAGATAGTTCTTCAGATTTCAGGGCTGTTAGATACAGTCAACTCAGATTCAGTACGAAACTCAGCTAGTTCTATCAGATTCAGGAATGTCAGATACAATCACTCATGTTATTAGATATATCACTTCTCATAACTCATGTTATCAAATATATCAGCTATCAGAACTCATGTAATCAGTCTTCAGCTTTAGGACTGTCAGATACAGTCAACCAGATCAGTTCTTCATAATTTGAACTATCAAAAATAATTATTCATATATCAGTAATATAGTTTCAGTCCTTCAATATTTAGCAATACAGTATCAGTTCCTCACTTATCAATGACTCAAATATCAGGATCAGTAAACTCAGTTATTCAGTATCCCAGTATTCACGTACTTAGATATCAGTAAATCCATGTTATTAGTAACCTCAGTAGCCAAAACTCAGTATTTAGTCCTATCATGGTCTCAGTTACAGTTACATAGCCATGTATGTATTCTCACATTCATGTTAGTCAGTCAGTTATTATTGTTCATGCATATGAACTCCATGCATTTAGCCTACCTCACTTGCATACCAGTATATTCAAATTACTGACGCATTCGTGCTATGGTGTTTTATACCATAGGTTTAGAAGCACAAGCTCCAGAGCATCAGCAGTAGATTCCAGTCTCAGCAGTCAGAGATAGAAGTGAGTCCTCATTTTTTGAGGACATGATGATTTCATTACTTTTTCAGTTTTCAGTTTATTTTAGTAGTTGGAGTTAGTTGAGAACATATCCCATCAACTCCTTATTCAGATAGTTTAGATGCTTTCAGATTATAGTATGTTCAGACAGTTATTTCAGATTTGTTTTTATATTGCTATACCATATTTTCAGTTATGTATTAGCATTGAACCTTATGGCCTTTCAGTTCATGTTTCCATATTTTTTTAGTCTTTTATGCAGTATATAGGTACAGATATTAGTCATGGGTTAGCTTGTGGTCCTTCGGGGTCATGAGCACCGTGTATTGTTCCGGTTTAAAAAATTGGGGTGTTACAAACTTGGTATCAGAGCCTAAGGTTCAACAGTGTCCTAGAAAGTCTGAAAAGCCGTATCTAGTAGAGTTTTGTACATGGGTGAGTTGTGCACCACACTTATGTGCAGGAGGATATGAGATGTTTTAGGAATAGTTTTCCTTCTTTCATGTCTCTGATCATGCTATAGAAAAGTTTTCTAAGAAAGCTCATGTAGATTCGCATCATGCTCCATGCATGTTAACTCCACCTTACTTTCAAGGTAATAGAAACAGTGAAGCTCAAGTCCTAGAGATAGGGCTTTCTCAGATAGTCCCTGCAGTTAGTTATGGGATTGCCCACAGACTCAGAAATACCCCATCAATCCCGTTATGTTCCAAGTTATACAGATTTCATTCATGACCATGAGAACTCGTTCATGAACCCAATTTTAGATATGCCATCAGATCTCTGCTCAGAATCCTATGACAGCATGGACCTAGAAATTTTTTTTTTAAGCATGAACTCAGGAGTTAACAGAGGTAGATTTGGGATGGTATTATCCAATTTGATCAGATTATGTATTCATGGGGATAGTTGTACCAGAGTAAATTAGTAGGCTTGAACATTGTAAGCTAGAATTTTAGTTTGTTGGTTTGAATTAAGTATGAAGGTATGGATGTGATATTATTAATATATGAAGCAACTGAAGCAGCTAATGGGCTTAGTAAGGCAAACATGTGTTTGACAGAGTGTAAGTATGTGATTAAGATTGCTGTTCAGTTTAGAGTTTAGTAAGTGCTCACAGATTTAAGATGATGGCTTAAAGCTAAGGGGGAGATTATAGATTAAGCAACCAAGTTAGACTCTCAGATTCCTGTAGTAGTGCCAGTATGTATAGAAAAATAGTAAGGGAAGACAATTGTTGACTCATACTTATCTCAGTGTAAGGTTTTGTACTTCAGTCAGCCTGATACCTATGCATGCTTCATATCTCAGTTCCATGAACACAACTTATATTTGCATGCTTTTCATAGAATCATGTGCGATTCCAATTTCTATTATAAGGAGTATCAGCTCCCTCAGTGTTACAAATCATGTCCCACGAATTTAGAAATTTCAGACTCAGGTCATGCAGCTCATGACTCATGTACACATGTCACGCCTTACAGTATATTCAGTTTTTATGACTCATGCTATGCCCCTACAGATAAGATAAATTCAGACTACGTTATGTATATTCTTAGTTCAGACCTTTTTGGTAAATCCATGTTGTTGATATTCTATTCCTCAAGTTTCAGTTCAAGTGTCAAGTTCAGTCATTATCCATTCATGTTTCAGGTCCTTCTGATTTAATCCTTCAGTAAGCTCTCTTTGTAAACAGTGTAGTGTGGAGCAATTGCTTAGATGGGAGAGAGTAAAAGTTTCATGACTAAGAGAAGATTTTTGTATGCTTGTTGTATTACGCGATAGTGTAGTGATTAAGATAGGCTTGAATATCATGATAAGTGTGCAAGTAAATGGCTAGCAAGAGGTAGTATTTAGAAATTTGGAAATTTTAGAGTATGAGTGTACATTCAAAGCCTTGACTTATGTCAGCCTTCATTGTGCAACTATCATAACTCAGTTATAATTTTAGTAATCAGTATTCAGTACTCAGAAATCAGTGTTTAGTCTCAGCATTAAGTACTTCAGTATCAGTCTAAACCACAGTTATCAGTATTCAGTTATTTGAATCCAGCATTTAGCTCGAGTATGAGTCCCAGTTACAGTTTTAGTTAAAATGCCAACTTCAGTTTAGTAATCAAATCAGAAACTCAGTTCAGTTTCAGACTTGCTTGACCCATGCTACAGCTATCAGTTACTTAGTCAGTAGTATTTTAGTACCTCAGTCTACAGGGTGTTTCCAAATCATGTTATACGCCTAGCTTTGCATTCTTAAGGTGATACAGTTTTGCTCATTCATGCTTAGTCACCTCTGTTATCCAGTTAATCATTACCCTCTATGCATAATATGTTATTGCCTTAGTCCAGTTATTCAGACTAAGTACTTATTCAGTTAAACAGATAAGTTAGTATATTTATGCAGTAGTGCTCAGCACCTCGTAAATCTTTCAGTTGTCTCAGTTGCAGTACATGAAGTTTAGTTGCTTCATCTTAGATCATGTATTAGGCCTCAACTTTCAGATCTTAGATAATCAGTCATGATTTAGTTTCTTGGTGCCTTGCGCATCGCCTCAATTTCCCTCAGTAGCTCAGCCAAGTCAGTATTCCTGGAGGGGCCCAGTGTCCTAAGGGGGAGATACACTATAATCCTCCAAACTTTCATGACTTAAATTTCCTACTTTTTTTTTCATAATAAATCTAGTTTTGAGTGAGGGGTACTCATAAGTTGACCCTCAAGCTCCAACCTCAGTTTTACGCCATGTATTCAAGACTCAGTTTAGTTCACAGAATACAGTTCATGCATCACGTTTCAATCTCAGTTATGTTCTCATGTTCTCATGTTTACATTTATGCATTCTCGTTGCGAGAAATTCAGTTCATCAGGACATTCAGTCATGAGTTCATGAGTCAATTTTCCCTACATCAGATATGCACGAATTCAGCTTATCAGTCATGCATCAGACATGTATGTTCAGTATGATATGTTTAGTTATCAGTCATGTCAGCCATGAGATCATGTTCCAGTTATTCATGTTCAGTATATACATCAATTTATGTTCTCCCCTCTCTCTATCAGTCTCATTTGAGGACGAATGTTCCCAAGGGGGAGATATTGTAATACCCCGAAAATCCTAGCCGATAGTAGAACCATGATTCAAGCTCATGAGAAATAAATTATAGTGATTTGGTATTTTTATGATCAAGTATGATGTATATTAATACCTCAAATACGTCCTAGCTATTGGACGAATCAAAACATTCCTTACCGATTGAATTCTTGAGAAGGGCATTTCCATAGTCAACTTCAAATGAGTATATCTCCAATTATAAAAAGAATTTTTGAGTTCATGACCCACCAACAGATAGATAATTGAATTAGCTTTCGAACGATACCAATTTCACCAAAATCCGGCATCAGAGTAAAAGGTTATGTCCGTTTTACTGAGAGCTGCCCGAGCAGTCCAAGAGTGACGGACAAAATGACGGACCGTCAAGTTAGTGATGGACCGTCACTTTGGCCGTCACAACTGAACCAATGAGGCCGTTTTCTGGACCAAAAATAACGTTTGGAGTGATGGCCTCACTGGTTCAGTTGAAATGTCGTTTTAAA
This sequence comes from Capsicum annuum, assembly GCF_002878395.1. Lineage (NCBI taxonomy): Eukaryota > Viridiplantae > Streptophyta > Magnoliopsida > Solanales > Solanaceae > Capsicum > Capsicum annuum. The sequence continues at coordinate 37,002,253 of NC_061119.1, read as the reverse complement.
GAGATTTTTGGGTCTTTTTCCACCCTATTTAACACTCAATCACATCAAATCAAAGCACATAACTTCTCATTCATCCATAACATCAAAATTAGGATTTCTTTCAAGATCAAAACCCAAGAAAAAGATTCAAACCCTTCTCCAAGAAAACTTAAGAATCAAAGCATCATCATTCAAGAACCCTCAAGAAAAGTTAACCTCCCTCAAGATTTGGGTTTGTATTACTCCATTTTGGGTTTGTATTACTCCATGATTTATCTCAATCTCCAAGAAAACTAGTTGATTGGGGATTAAATTTCAAGAAATTTCCACCATTAATCGTCAAGAATCTTCCATCTAAAGTATGCATAGTGTTCATCCATGGATCCCTTTCATCCATGGAGCTCATGAATCAAGTTTTAAAATCATGAATTGTGATTATCTTGTTGTGGTATGATTATGTTCATGTTGATGGTTGTTATTTGGTATCTCGATGTATTTTCATAAAGTATGTGAGCATGTTAGTTGAAATCCATGAATTTGGGTGGCTTAAGATTGTTAAATTGATAAGTATTCCCATGCCCAAAGTTGTGCATGTAAGGTATTTGATAAAATGCCTAGAATGATAGGAATCATGTATTATAGCTTAGGAATGAATTATTTGATAAATTCATGCTAGTCTATTATGTTCAAAGGGCTCACATGTTGTTGTTATGAAATATATGTGTTAATGGAATGTACATGATGATTGGAGAATGGATTCATAGTGTGTCTATATGCATTCCATGTAATGAACAAGATCATGATTATGAAGTACCACATGAGTTATCTCTCAATTATTACAATATGAACTAAATGTTACATGCTTGCTATTCCCCTATGTTTAAACGGTTTCCATGCTATCGTTATGAAAAATATATGTTGTTGGAATGTCCATGATATTAGAACATGAGGTTTATGACTTGATTTCAAGCATTCCCATTCATGTTAGATATTATGATGACCATGTACTTCATGAAATCCCTCACTCATGTATTATGAATTATTATTGATGGTCATGTATTCAAGAAAGTCACACTGTGTCAGTTTCCTTCCATCGAATCCTAGGGGGTACTTGTACCCGAAAAATATAGTTGTGTGCCTAGAGCCATGTCATATTTTCATGATACTCCCAGTCAAGTCATTTTCAGTAGAATTCAGTCAATCTCATGACTCAGGAAAACTCAAGTAAATTCAGCATCAGCTCAGTCCTACTCAGTACTTAGTAACTTCAGTAATCTCAGTAATTAAGTACTCTCAGAAACCTCATGAACTCAATCCGTTAGCAGATTCAACAATATTTCGTCAGTCAATAGAAGTCAGTTACTCAGTCCATGTACCTTCAGTTAAATCACATTCAGTCTTATTAGATAGGAGTAGAAGTTAGCACCGGGTGAACCCAAGGATGGGAACTCACCTGCCAGTTTAGGGTGTGATTCTTAGCAATCATCCTTGTGTTCCAGAACTACGTAGCCAGCGTAGATTGAGACATCTTAACCTATAAGATTAGGGTTGATGGGGCGGCTTAACCTGTCAGTTTAAGGTTCCCACCATTCTCATTTTTGAGTACCTTCCAGATAAGGGTCACTCACAGCTTGTCCTTACTAGTGGCGCGTATTGACACTCTTCCAGTTAGGGCAGAGATTGGACCTCAACTCAGCTATAATAGCATATATGGGGTATGTTGGTTAGATAACTACTTCCCACAGTCTCAATTTCAGTCTCAGTCTCAGTAAGAGAACTCAGATAGTTCTTCAAATTTCAGGACTGTCAGATATAGTCAACTCAGATTTAGTACAAAACTCAGCTAGTTCCATCAGATTCAGGAATGTCAGATACAGTCACTCATGTTATCAGATATATCAGTTCTCATAATTTATGTTATCAAATATATCAGCTATCAGAACTCATGTAATCAGTCTTCAGCTTCAGGACTGTCAGATACAGTCAACTAGATTAGTTCTTCATAATTTGAACTATCAAAAATAATTATTCATATATCAGTAATATAGTTTCAGTCCTTCAGTATTTAGCAATACAGTATCAGTTCCTTACTTATCAGTGACTCAGATATTAGGATCAGTAAACTCAGTTATTTAGTATCCCAGTATTCACGTACTCAGATATCAGTAAATCTATGTTATTAGTGACCTCAGTAGCCAGAACTCCGTATTCAGTCTTATCTTGGTCTCAGTTACAGTTACATAGCCATGTATGTATTCTCATGTTCATGTTAGTCAGTTAGTTATTATTGTTCATGCATATGAACCCCATGCATTTAGCCTACCAGTACATTCAAAGTATTGACGCATTCGCGCTATGGTGTCTTATACCATAGGTTTAGAAGCATGAGCTCCAGAGTATCAGCAGTAGATTCCAGTCTCAGCAGTCAGAGATAGAGGTGAGTCATCATCTTTCGAGGACATGATGATTTCATTACTGTTTCAGTTTTCAGTTTATTTCAGTAGTTGGAGTTATTTGGGGACATGTCCCATCAACTCCTTATTCAGACAGTTTAGAGGCTTTCAGACTATAGTATGTCCAGACAGTTATTTCAGATTTGTTTTGGCATTGTTATACCATATTTTCAGTTATGTATTAGTATTGAACCTTATGGCTTTTCAGTTCATGTTTCCATATTTTTCTAGTGTCTCTTTTGGACTTGGTTTTGCTATTGTGGGGGGCTTGTCCCGACATATACTTTTATTAACATCTGTTTTGTATAGAGGCATTGTGAATGGTTGTGGACTTGAGTATATTGTTTAGTTTGATGGACCTAATGAATGTATAGAAATATCTAACCTTTGACTTTTGTCGTTGTTGTTTCCGCTTCCTTGACTTGTAAGTTGAAGTTCCTTCGATTCCTATGATATGATGAGACGTTTGGGGATGGGTTACCGGGGCGACCTCCGGTTCATCTAAGTTTGAGGTGCCCATATGACATGTCCCGAAGTTTGGGGCGTGTCAATATTCTTGTCATGGTCGGAGCTCGCCCGTGTATCTGCCCCTCTAAACTTTTTATCCTTTCATCTATGATCCTTAACTATACCCAATGGTCCCAATGGGTGTAAGGACATGGAAATGCTAATCAATATTCCTGTCATGGTTAGAGCTCGCCAACGTACCTGCCCTATTATTATTTTTATCCTTTCTTCTATGTCACACCCCTCTCTTCATCAACTTTTTTGTACATTATAATTTGTTTTGTTGAATTTGAGATGGACTAGAAGAGAATTGATGAAAACATAGAGAAATGGAGAAATTCTATTACTCAACTCTCATTCTGGGAGAGGAGAAAAATTACAACTGAACTATTTCATCTACAAAATATCTTCCTCTATATATACACTGATAACCACCTACTCTATCTAATCTAATCTCCCACTAAATAACTACATAACAGTGTAACTAACTTTGTAACAGTACCACTAGTCTGCAATCTCAGCTATACCAATTCTCTATTACTATTTTAGCTATTATCCTTGTGTGCCATGTTATCACTTCCAATACTCCCCCTCAATATAGTAGCTGTGAAAACATTGAGCATTCCTAGCTTGGATAGTAAAAATTCGTGTTGAGGTTTTGCCAACTCTTTAGTCATGATGTCTGCTTTCTGATTTTTATTTCCTAAGAACTATGTCTTGATCAACCTACTTTGTATTATTTCCCGAATAAAATGGTAATCTATGTCTATATGTTTTGTCCTCTCATGATATACAGGATTTTCAGCTATTTGTATGGATGCTTTGCTGTCATAATGTAAATTTATAGGTAGTATAATTTCATCCCTTAGCTCCTTGAACAAACCTGTGATCCAAAAAATTTTCGAGACTATTGTTTCCATCTCTTGTACTCTATCTCTGTTGAACTGTTAGATACAGTGAATTGCTTTGTTTGATTTCTAGGATATCAATGTGTCTCTATGGTTGATAAAAAACCTATTACTAACCTTTTTGTTGTTGGATATGCTCCCAATCTGCATCACAATATGCTTCCAAATGTTTTGACCTATTACTACACATCAAAATTCCAATTCCAGGTTAAGTCTTTGCATATCTAACAATTCTCATTACACCTTCAATGTGGGAGCTTTTGGGCTGTTGCATAACCTAGCTTAATGTATGAACTCTATAACAGATGTCTGGTCTAGTGAGGGTCAAGTCTAATAGCTTTTCTATGAGTTTATGATAAGTTTCTTTGTATGAAGGTTCTTCATCTTCTTGTAAGCCATTGATTCTCTCAAATTCTCTAGTTGCAAGTCTCAAGCCTAAATCAAGTAAGGTTCCTACTAGTTTGGATCTTCCTAGTCCCATATCACTTACCAAGTCCATTTCATATTTTCTCTTATTCATAAGTATCTCTCTATTGGATTTGTTGAATTTAGCCCTAGATTGAACTTTAGAGTACCTTAATCTTTAATCTTGAATTCTTGCAGCAATTGATGCTTGGTGTCTTGTATGAGGTTCAAGTTGTTACCTGTTAATAACATGTCATCAACATAAACAAATACCACAATAATATCTTCTTCATCATTTTTTATGAATAAAGAATGATCAAGTTTACTCTATACAAATTCAGATTTAATTAATCCTTCAGTCGACTTTATATTCCACTATTTGCCGACTTGTTTCAGACTATATAGAAATTTGATAAGTCTACAGAGAAGTAGTGATCTTGTTATCATGGATGAACATTTCCCTTGGCTATCAGATCCCTTAAAGAGAGACATGTACACCTTAACATGCTAATTTCCTTAGAGAAATGCATTATAAACATCCATTGATGGATGTGCCAACCACATTGAGCAGTAACAGATAAAACAGTCCTCACAATGACTACCTTGGCTACAGGAGAAAAATTTTCCTGGTAGTCAAGACCTTCCTGCTGAGAATAACCCTTGGTTATAAATCTAGTCTTGAACCTCTCTATATCCCTATTAGCTAAAAATGTTACCTTAAAAATCCACTTATAACCAATCACGGACTTCTCAGGTGGTAATGGGACAATTTGTCAAGTACCATTATCCTGTAATGTTGTAATCTCATCCTATAAATGATATCCACCTAGGATTTTGAGAGATCTTTTGATAATATTCAGGTTCCCTCACAGTAGTGAAAGCTAACAAATATGTCTTATAAGAGGGGAAAAATAGAAGAAGTAGAAATAGTTACAAAATCAGACAACCAGCTGAGATCCTTTCTATGTCTAGTAGATCTTCTGAGTGAGGCTGAAGTAACAGGCATTGGATTTGAAATGGAACGTTATAAAGGACAAGGTATATGAGTGAGAGGTTGATGAGAAGAAGATGAACTAGATGGATTAGTTGCAGGCGAATGACTAGATGGACATGAGGTATCAACTGCATAAGGAGAATGATCAACATCTGTAGACACTTAATTTTTGTCCTCCACGACTGGATTTAATTTTGAGTTTCATCGATTTTAAATAAAATTACAATATTTATTTTATCCAAATAACAAAACTTTTTAAAAATATTTATTTAGGTAATTTTGTCATTTTAAGTAGCGATTATATAGTTTTGTATTTACGAGATTGTACAATTTTGTTATTTAAAAAATTATTTTATAAAAAATTAAATTTTAATCAAGGGTTATCTTGAAAATTGATTGAAATGGGTAAAGTCTTAATTTAAATATATTTCATTGTAAAAAATAATTCATTCAGAAAATATATGTTTGATTTTATTAAATCAAGAAGCTTGAGATTAAGTTGAACTTCAATTCATCTCGAATTGTGATTCAATTTAGTCAATATATTAAATTTGGCCTTAATTGAAATGAATTGACCATAATTGTCCAATTGATTGTCAACCAGCCGGAATTTAAACAATTAATTAAAATTCTAACAATTAAGTTATTTAAAAAATAGCCTATTTTCTATCCTAGCCTAGATCAATAACCCCAACCCCTTTTTTGCTAAAAAATTGGGCCGGATAATCCAGCCATCCACCGGCCCATAACACCCTTAACATCAGCAATCACTATGTCACGATCTAAAAACGAGGGTCATGATGACACTTGTTGTGGCGTACCTTGACAAGTAAGCCTATCACCCAAATTGATACAAAAAGAGGAAAAGGATAGAAATATCCCAAGGTAAGGCTTCTAGAATGAAGCCGAACCATACAAATAATCATAATAATACGGAAAGAACTTATCCAAAATACCAATCATGTCCAAAATCAGGTGTCAAATAGTGTAAGAACTTCTAATACAATTCAAGAGTCAAATACATTAGAAAAATAACCACAAAGAAATAATATCAATCTCCGAATACTAATAAAGACATAACTACTACAGAAAGATAGAGGTGAGCTCTGGACGCATGAATGTCCAACCGCTACCTTGGTAGCTCCAACAATCGCCCGAGTTAAGCAAGCTGAGGCACATTCAAGATAGGACTTGCACTGAAAGGGCTCAGTAGGCATGAGTACGGTCCACATGTAATTAGTAGGTATCATAGGCTGATCCAGAAAGTAGTAAATAAAGCATACAAAATAAACGCGAAAGGCACGACGCCTGCAATCAGAAAATGTCCCACAACGGTAGCCTAGGTCGCTTGCACTAAAAGTTCTAATATATCACATATATTGCAACATCACAACAAGATAGAACACAAGTATGCATTATATCAAATATAAGTAGAACAAAAGGGAACATGCATATACAAGATGATCAAATACAAGTAAAAGAAGATAAGACAATTACATAAATGACAAGTCAATATGACAGTACAACACAATATAAATGTAATAAAGTAAATGCAATATATATGATGACAATGATGATGATGATACACAAGGTCGTCACATAACCTCTGGGATCGTCGCACAATCCCCATATACACCTACAGAGGCAAGCTTCACAACGCAGGACCCATGGGGGTTTGCAACCCGTATACAATCCACATATCTCATATATACTTTCCGGCATATCCCTCGGAAAGGTTTTTATAAGGTGTTACAATATTTTCTCTCCGGCACTTTCCTCGGGGAGGTTTTTATAAAAGGTGTTGTCAATATTTCTCAGATGTTGTCACGGTGGTATCAATATTTCATAAAAGAGTATTATATGAGGATGTAATGCTCACAACCAATCATGATGAGTATTTTCACAACTAACCACATGATATATTTCCACAACCAACCAGAATGATATAATTCCACAACCATGTGAGCCAATATCTACTCATTATTTTTATTTCATCCATGAATTTCCACATGTCTCATATACCAACAAGTATGAATATATCATAATACATCAATGGTATCACATTAGGCATTTCAACAATCCAATACAATTATTCACATGTATTCAGGGCTATCAATATCACATGGGACTTCACAGAGTCACACACATCACATAATATCTCAATTTTGACAATTACATCACATATAGGCCCCCACACGGGAACAACACCTAGATAGTCATTTTTCATGATTATTTCCCACCCTTAACATGCATTTTGTACTATTATTTACTATCCAGCCCAGTCTGAAAGAGTTAAGTCATAACCTACCTCGAAAGTCAAAACAGGTCCGCTACACTTGGAAATCGCGACCTTACTTTTCGCGAACGATCTCAAACTCTACTATAAATATAAAATATAAAATCTAGGCATCAAAACAAAATCAACAATATCCATATTGACTAATTTTGGTTCGGGGTCAAAACGGACCCCCAAAACGGGTTTTCGAAAAAGAATAGCAAAATCATAACTTTACTTCAAAAATGTGTTCCCCATATTTTTAGAAATCTACAGCTGAAACTCAGGTAAAATCAAGACAAAAATGAGGTTCAAAGCGAAGAAAAAATATTTTTAAGCTTTACCGGAAAAAATCTTTGAAATCCGGGTTAAAATCAAGAATCAGAGTTGTTTTGAAGGTTAAATTGATGAAAAACTAATAATTATAAGATAAAAATATTATTTAAGTGAAAAGGAGTGAAATTTATATTTAAAATCAAGCCCCACGATTTTTGGGATTTTGAGAAATTTATCAAGAAAATATAAGAAAAAGGTGAATTCTTACCTTAAATCCGTAGTAGAATCAAGAAATAGATGTTAATATAGCTTCCCAAGCTCCCACAAGCTGCACTTTTAAGCTCCCATACTATTTTAGGGTTTAACTCTCAGGAGGCAAGATGAAAGAATGGATAAAATGGGCCGAAAAGGGGCAAAAAAAACTGTTATATTGCAGATTTTCTACAATATATAGTGCATATTTTTTTCTCCTAAGTCGAACGGACTTCGACGGGGTGCCTGAAATTCGTTCATAGTCCGACACATTCAAACGAACTATGCAACCACACTAAATTCGACGTTCCGAATGAGATGGCTATATCAGATTTTTTAGAAAACATCATTTTCATAAAGTTGACTCCCGAAACCTGAAATCACAATTTTCCAAACCGAGGATCGAAATGAGATTTAAAAGCCGTAAAATCACACCAAACATGTTACCACCCTAAAATCAATATTTTGGATTTGCTGGTGAAATTGGATTTTTCATTCGAGGTCGTTTCGACTAAATGTGGGTCCCACATTCATATTTTTAATTTTTCAACTTTCCGATTAATAGGTCAAAATGAGCTCAGGTGCACCGGAACCTGAACTAAGGGTCTACCTAGCCTAAAATTGATATTACCGGCTATTGGCATGGTCTGTTCAGCCATCCATCGCACGGATCAAAAATACCCACATAAGTTCAAAATAAGGCTCTCGAAGACATAAAAAACCACAATATCACATAAATGGTACCAAAATGCATCGGAAACCATGCCAATCACCCCACCCCCATACCTCAGAAATACCATAATGTAACTACGGAGGGGTAAAATAGTCAAATCACACAAAATCATAAATTTTACATATTTCATCAAATTTTAGGTTGTTACGTCATCCATCACTAAAAATCTAGTTCATCCTCGAACCAAGACAAAGAAATACCTGAATCAATGAAGAGCTGAGGATAAGAACTATGCATATCAGACTTGACCTCCCAAGTAGCCTCGTCTACAGATCGATGTCGCCACTGAACCTTAACCACAAGGATAACTCTAGAGCGCAACCGTCTAACATCCATAGCCAAAATGAAGACCGGCTCCTCAACAAAGGACAATCACACAACTAACTGAGCCGACTACCAACGAATGACATGAGACTCATCAGGAATATAACGGCGAAGTATAGAAACATTAAAAATTGGATGAACATCGGATAGATCAAGGGGTAAAACAACTCATAAGCTACACTACCAATAGTCCAAAGAATCTCAAATGGACCAATATACCTGGGGCTAAGCTTATCTCTCTTTCCAAACCTCATCACACCCTTCATGGGTGAAACTCGAAGAAAGACATGATCACCAACACCAAATCTCAAGGCACAAAGTCTACGATTACCATAGCACTTCTGCCTACTCCGAGTCGCTGTAAGTCTATCTTAAATGACTCAAACTCTATCCGAAAGCTCATGAAGCAAGTCTGTGCCTCAAGGTCTTACCTCTGAAACATCAAACTAACCAACTGGGGAGAGACAACGCCTCAAAATGAGCCATATCAATACTGGAATGGTAGCTATTATTAAATGCAAAGTCAGTTAAAGCCAAATGTTGCTCCCATAGGCCACCAAAATCCATCACGCATGCGCGGAGAATATGCTCCAAAACCTGGATAGTCTGCTCTAACTAGCTATCATTCTGGGGGTGAAACACTGTGCTATGTCAACCCAAGTACCCAACTCATCCTGAAAAGTCTTCCAAAAGTGAGATATGCACACAGGACCTCGATCTTAAATAATAGACACCGGCACACCATAAAGATGCATAATCTCACGAATGTAGCTAGGGCCAACCTCTCGGCACTAAATGAGATCTGAACCAAAATAAAATGATCTGACTTGGTCAATCGATCCACGATAACCCAAACACTGTCAAAACCATAATATATACGAGGCAAACCAATCGCAAAGTCTATGGTGATTCTTCCCACTTTCACTCAGGAATGGGTAACCTCTGAAGCAATCCACCAAGTCTCATATGCTCGGCTTTCACCTGCTGACAACATAGGCAACGAGCCACAAAATCTGCTATATATCACCTCATACCACCCCACTAGTAGTGCTGCCTCAAATCACGATACATCTTAGTCACACCTATATGAATAGAATATCTGGAATAATAAGCCTTCTCCAAGAACAGCCTAATCCAATCATCCACTCTTGACACACAAACTCGACCTCCAATCCGCAAAAATCCATGTGAATCAAGTGAGTCTTTCTTAGCCTCCCCACTCAACACCTTATCTCGAATCAACCTCAATCCAACATTGTCAAACTAATGAGCTCGAATCTACTCCATCAAAGAAGATCTATCCTTCATAAATTATAGAACATGCCAAGGTATCAAAATATTAAGTCTAACCATCTGGTTAGCTAGAGATTGAAACTCTAAGGCCAAATGCCTCTCCTGGGTCAAAAGATATGCCAAGCTACTCATATTAGTTGACTTTCAGCTCAAGACATCTGCAACCACATTAGCCTTGCCCGAATGGTAGAGAATAGTTAAGTCATAATCCTTAAGCAACTCAAGCCAATAACGCTGCCTCATATTAAGATTTTGCTGGGTGAAGAAGTACTGAAGCTATGATAATCTTAGAAGATCTCACAACGAACTGTATACAAGTAGTGCCTCCACAACTTCAAGGTAAACACCACCACACACAACCCCATATCATGGATAGGATAATTTCTCTCATAAGGCTTCAACTGATGAGATGCATAAGTAAGCTCCTTGCCTTCCTGTATCAACACAATACCTAACCCAACACCTGAAGCATCACAAGAGACGATAAAACCCACACCCTCCCTAGGCAAAGTCAAGATAGGAGCTGAAGTCAACAAATCCTTAAGCTTTTTTAAGCTCTCCTCACAAGCATCAGACCACTAGAAAGAAATATTTTTCTGAGTCAACTTGGTTAACAAAGTTGCAATAAAAGAGAAACCCTCAACAAAACACCGATAATAGCCTGCTAAGCCAATAAAACTCCAAATTTCGATAGCCGAAGTAGGTCTAGCCCAATCACGAACTGCGATAATCTTGGCTGGATCAACCATAACATCCTCCTTAGTCACCACATGACCCAAGAAAGAGACAAACTTCAACCAAAACTCGAACTTAGAAAACTTGGCATACAACTTCTCATCCTTAATCTCTAAAGCATTGTAGACACGTAATTTTATCTCTCCAAAAATTATTTTCCACCTATTTACCTTATCCTACCGTGTACCCTCAGTCATGTGATAATTTGCTCACTAGAAGACAACATAACAAACCCCTAACAAACCCAAGCCCTAATATTCTTTTGATAACAATATTAGCCACTCCTTTCTAACAACTTTTAACACCTCACCCTAACAAAATAACAACCTACCCTTACCCCCATACCTCATACCCCCTACCCCTACCCTTACCCCTATATGTTTTTTTCCATTTTTGTTTTTCTTAACAACAATACAAAAAAAAGAATTTACACATACAGGACACCTGGGGAGGGCATATCATCACTTTGATCACAATTATCACACACAATACATATACACACAGGGCCTACAGAAATAATAGACCACACTATTCTTCTACAATATACATACACACCATTAATACATGTACTCTCACATATAGGGACCCACTTCATCATTTTCACAGAAAAAAAGGAAAACAAGCACACACAACTGACCATTTTTTTCTCTATTTATACACATACACCTCCCGCTATATATAGAATCCCTCGCAGAATCACACAAAACCTCACCATTCTCATAATTTACACTCATCTACACATACATCAAAATAAACTACACATGTAGTGGATTGAATTGAGAGAAAAAATCAAGAAAAATTAGTAATAGCGAGTGAACAGTGGAAATCGGAGAGAGAGATTAAGAGAAGAGAGTGACGAGAGAGAGGAGAAAGAAAGAAAAATAGAGAGAAACAACAGTTTGTGTTTTACTTTCCCGATGAAATTTCATTGGAAAAATGGCTCACATACTATCGAAAAACGACCTTTATCGGAGCTGATCATTTCGTTCAAACCATTGGAAAACACCATCAACCCCAAACCACTCAAACTCGCCATGAAAAGAAAAACCAAAATCGGTGATCCCCATCCCAAAACTGAGAAATTTTGCATCGATCCTATTGGAGAACCAACTCCATCCCTCGCCAAACCTTTGGAGCATAGAAAATAGGTATGGGTCTCTTTTGTTTTTTTGTGTTTTTCATATTGAACTAGCAGGAGTGAGAGTTGGTGCAAACAGATTCGGTTTTTCCCGACGTTGAGGTTCTATTTGGGTCGAGGTTCCATTGCTTCTTGAGTTCTGATCCTATTGTTTGGAATAAAATCACAATTGAGGTCCAATGCTACTCTTTCACTTTTTTATTTCATAATTGATGATATTCGGTGCATCGAATTGAATGTCGTGTGTTGATTGATCTTGATTAGTGATTGAATTGCTACTTGTTTGATTTTTTGCTTGATTCCCTTGAATTACGAATTGTGTAATAAAATGATATCTTGTTAAGAATTAAAAGGGTATTTGGGGGAGGAATTGAGAATTGAATAAGATGAATGTTGATTATTTTGATTCATTGATTATGTTGTTGAACCCGATAGCATCATGTTTTAGGCCAAAATCAATAGGCAAATTTTAGGTTTCGGGGTAGGCATCTCTTAGGATTCTATATCATTGAATGTGTGAATGTCTGTATTGAATAATATCTCCACTTTTATTACATTTCATCAAATGTATTCATTCGCCGGGGAATACCCGGAGGTCACATTATACTTATTCACCAGAGAATGTCGTGACATATCATGTACACAAAGAAGGTTCGTGATGAAGGCTCGAGTCATCGGATAAAGTATTAGAGCTTAGTCTAGGATTAGTTTAGAATAGGATTTACCTTTCCATATTTTTCTATTTTTGGGATTGTATAACTCGGACCGGACATTATTTTGGTTTTAAACTTTATTTGATTTGTTTGTTGTTTGTTTTACGTGTTTTATATGGTTTATACATTCATAGTGTCAAATTAGCTGATATGCTCCACCAAGTAACCTGGTCGAACCACATAATCGAGGGGTGCCTAACACCTTCCCCTTAATCAACAGAATTCCTTAATCGGAATCTCTATTTGCAGATCAGTTTTAGAGTCAAACTAATTTGAAAAAGGATTTCCAAAGGTTACTTGGCATACCTTATTTATGTCAAGTGGTGACTCTGAGCTAATTGTAAAATGAATCATTTTCGAAACAACTTTAATTTTTATCACTTAATAATAAAAATCCTTTCAAACTTAAAATCGATCTTTTTGGTTTAAAAAAGGGATGTGAAAGCTCTAGTGACTCTGCTGGGGAATTTTTTCAGAATTTGAGCTTATTTTTTGAGTTGTATCGGCCTAGGTTGACATTATGGGTGTATAAACATTGTTTGTGTTATCATTTATATTTATTTTATCATTGATGATCACCTATGTGCTAAATGTTTACAGTTTTTATTATGTGTTACCATTTTATATCTGGCATCATGTGCATAATTCGAGTCATTTTTTTTGCAACAAGTCTGTAGTATACGTGGGTATACGATCTTTAGTTGAGTTATCCCTTATTTTAAGAAGGGGATCTATTAGGTGTTTGAAGTAGGTGGAAAGCCGTCGTAACCACTATCGACCATACGCTTCCCCGAACAGCCTTGTTAGTGAACTCTAGCCAAGGTCAGCCTTTAGGTCATGCTTATTTGCATCATATTGATACCTAGTAGGATCCACTTGGTCCTTTGTAAGAGACTTACCCGTAAAGCATCCTTACTTGCTAATTGTTGCATTTCTTAGGGTAATAGAGTCATTTGACGAACTGATTTGGAGAAAAAACATGTGCTAGAATTAAAGAAGGTGTGTAGGCATGGAAAAATTAAAAAAAACTGAGTCAAAAAGAAAACAGAGTTTCGTAGTTTTTAGAGTTTTTTATGGCTTTTGTTTTTCACAATATTCAAAAAGATTTTTTTTTATCTTTTGCACTCATGTTCTCAAAATACAAAAACGTCAAAAAGATTTTTCTTTTTTTCTCTTTAGCAAGCATTTATAATTCGAAAATTTTAAAAATATTTATTTCAATAGGTGCTTTTTATAAAATTAAAGTTCAAAAAGATGGTAGAAGTTTTGTATATTTCATATAACGAAAATACGAAAAAGAATTTCCTTTCACAGTTGTTGGTGTCAGTTTTATGTGCTGTGTCAAATTAAAAACCCCAAAAAGATTTTATTGAGGCTTTTAATCATCTGTCTTTAGTCGTGTATCTTAAGTTAGGGTTCAGTCTATTCTTTGATCTTTAATTATCCAATCTGGATGAACTACGCACACTTGATTCTCCTCTTTCGGGAGTGAGATATGTAGGCAGCCCTTCGTGGGTTCGGTGATCTTATTTAAAATATTCAAAAAGATTTTCTTCACTCTTTATTAGAGTAGGTGTCATAGATATCTTTAAAAGCAAAATACAAAAAGATTTTCCTTTAATAGTTTCAAGTTTTATTTTCGCATGAAATTCAAAATTAAAACCCAAAAAGATTTTTCTTTGGTAATCATAGGTTTCATTTTGTATAGGAATCTAAAAATTCAAAAAAAAAAATTCTCTCTTCATTTAGAGTAGGTGTTTCATATACATCTTTAAAAAAAAGTACAAAAAGATTTTCCTTTAACGAGTTCAAGTTTTGTTTTCGTTTGAAATTAAAAATCAAAAATTCAAAAAGATTTTTCTTTGGTAATCATAGGTTTCATTTTATATAGGGAGTTAAACCTGAAAAATGCAAAAAGATTTTTGTCAATTCTTTTGATAATTTGTTATTTTCTCTTCTCAAAGTTTAAAAAAAAAATAAGAAGAAAAAGAAAGAGAATTTGATCGGCCATATTATGTCAAAACTTCACGAACTATACACACCTGATTCTCCTCTCTTGGGAGTGAGACATGTAAGCTCTCTTTTTGGGTTCAGTGATCTTTTCGAAAAGGAAAAAAAGGTTCTGAGAAAGTTTTGAAATCTAACACGTTTGTTATCTCTTGTTCAGTTAGTTTAAGGTGGTTGGTTTGTGGCATCGTAGCTGGTCCTCCACATCACACCAAATCCAATGAAGGGTTAGTTGTGTCCAACAAGGATTTAGAGAGTGACATCATGGATCAAATAAATAGTCAGGAAAATGAGAGTTTAAAGCAAGAGATTAGGAGACGAAGGCAACAAATAACAGAAATGCATCGAGCTTGGGACAGTGGGTTTGCTCCTCCTCTATTTCCCGCTCTTGGTCCAACAAATACCTTGAGTTTTCTACCGAAATCACAAAGCCAGTTTCCTACTGTTGTTGATGCACTGTAACATGACTTGGAATTTATTCCAACTCAAAATCATCCCAATATCTCCACCACTCTTTCTCTAGCTCCTCAGTATAAGCCTGCTGTATTCACAACACCACATGTCCTTTGTGATTTTGTTGCTCAATCCTCTACTGAGGCTTCTTTCTTTGCTAGCCGCCCAACGGTTGTGCATCCATATGCTTCTAGTAGACCCATGTCCCATACTCTTGATGATCACAGGTATACTCTTAAGTCCACTTTCAAGTTAACTGGACCACCAAAATTTCTCAACAAAAAGTCTAGCATTCTAGAAGAGCCAGAGAAAATGGTTGAAAAAATGAATAGTGCAGAAAATGCTATGAAAAGTTCCTTAGGACCTGTGGGTAAAGAAGATGTTTCATACAAAGACTGGGGCATGTCTTCAAGTGTTATTCCTTGAGATGTCAAAATTTGAAGAGCAAGATGGACATAAGGAATCTGTGAAATATTTGGGATAATATTGCAATCAATTAAGAGAAATTCGAGGGAAGAAGAATGAGAAAGATGCAACTATTATTGTAATTAGACAAAGGGCATGTCCAAGAAGACCACATCATCGTCTCCCTCAGTCTCAAGCTCAAGTTCATACCCAAGTTCTCTATAATCCCACCCAAAATCCATTATACTTCATTTCCCCACCTCCATATCTAGTATACTATGCACATCGATATGTCCAACTCTCTTCTTACTCATAATGGCGTGCACCAACTTCTCAAAGTCATCTTCTAACTCCACAAACATACCAAAGCCCTTCTAGCCCCTATTGCCGATCCAAGCCAAACAATAAAATAAGATAAAATTCAAGAGATAGCTTCACATCAATTGGAGAGTCATATGCAGTTTATTTCAGTTATTGATAGAGTGGGGCATGATTACTCCTCTCCTTAGGCATAGTCTTAATTTGTCTTTAAGAAATTTTGATCCTAATGTACAATATGCGTATCATTCTGATGCTCAGGGTCATAGTATTAAAGATTATCGAGATTTGAAAAGATGATTCAAGATAAATCATTTATAGTGCAGAACATTGACAGTGAGGAAAGGTCTAGTCATGCTGATATGCAAACCAATGGCTAAGATGTCAAGCTCAGTAATTGGGAAGTCACTCCTCTCCCTGCTAGGATGGATGTTTGGTAGTTTGTTTTGTTTTGTTTTCTATTATTCAAATTATTCCAGGGTTGTAGTTCGGGATCTATCTTGATTTGTCCCTTTGTCGTTTATGTTCAATCCCTTCTATCTTTTATTTCAACTAAATAAAGTGTTATTTTCCCTTTTAGTTTTAAATATGTGTTGTTTCTTTGTATTCTTTACACATTACATTTTGTTGATTCTAGTGATATGATATACTAGCAAAATTTTCAGCCAGATCTTAAAATCCATTTTAAGCATAAACTTTGAATCAGAGGGCTAAAGTTAGGAAAAGCAACTGAGAAAATAGGTAGAGTGCTAAGATATTTGGTGACCAAGTTGAAGCTTTCTTTGTAATTTAAGGCAATTATTTCGAGAATCACATTGGAAAGCATAGCTCAATTAGATCAAATAGCTGACGCATAATCCCTATATCAAGAAAAATAGAAAGATAATCAGCTCCACAAAAGAATGGGTCATTTGATGTGAGGAATGTACCACAAAGGTGGAGTTGTATGTTTGACAAGTGTAGAAGAAGAAGTGGCACACATGTTTGGTTGAAGTTAGTGTTGTCAAAGTATCACAAATGATCTTCATCTTTCACTTTAATATTGCATGATATGTACTTGCATTTTTTAAGGATTGATATGATGAAAGCATTTCGTTCTGCTATCAAAACATTGTGTCATCCTTTGTTTACCCCATTTGAGCTTTAGTTCTATTTTTCTTTCATACCCCTCTTTTGAAATCAAGATAGAGCTAGCAAAGCTCAAAAGAAAAGTGTCAAGCAAAATAATAGAGTCAGATAAAATTTCAAAAAAAAAGAAAAGAAAAATAGGTCCAAGAAGAAAAAAAGAGAAGAGTGTCAAGAAAAATAGAGTCGAATCTCAAAGAGAAAAAGAGTCAACAAAAGAAAAAAAGAAATCAGAATCAAGAAAATCAAGTTATTAGAACTATATATGACTTGATTCTCCTCTATCAGGGGTAAGATACATAGGATGCCCTACTCGGGGCTCGGTCCAATCAAATAAACAATTTAGAATTGCTCAGTCAAAAGAAATCGGGCATGATTTAATCCTCATTGTTTGAGTAGATTCCAAAAGTTGTAAGTCCCACCCCACTTCAAGTGTTGTTTGGGCCTCATGTCTTCCTTTATTTCTAACCTTATCCAAAACAATTAAAGAAATACCTTTAGATTAATCTTTGAGAATGTTGAGGCTAAGCATGCAATAGATATGATGACACATTTTGGGTACTACTTGTCTTCCTCAATATAAAGAATCAGGAGATAAATAAAAATGTGAGTCTTATTGGTGAAAACCTTCACGGGCACCATAAGACAATGGTAAGCTAAGAGAGATAAAAATTAGAGAGTCTTGTCAGTGAAAACCCTCACGGGCACTGTAAGACAACTGTGAGTTGAAAGAAATAAAAATAAGGGAGTCTCATTGGTGAAAAGTCTCTTGGATACCATAACGCAATGGTGAGCTGAGAAAAGAAAAATGAGGAAACCTTGTTGGCAAAAACCCTTCATGGAGCCACTAGCCAAATGAGATCTCCGAAAACAATTGGCCCAAGGAAGTAACTCAGTTTCAGGGCCATTAACTCAAGAACAATTAGTAGAAAGTTTGGATGGAAAGATCAGACAGTTTAATCCAAAATCGTGGCATAATCATTAGTGTTGACTATCATTTTTAGATAAAGTTTTCATTTCTTTGCTTCAAATGGGGACATTCATTGTCTTTTCTTTCTTCTCTTTATTTTTATTTTATTTTCTTGAGTCAGTTATCCAAATATAAAATCTTTGTCATTTTTCTCTTGTATTTGAGTCAAGTCCATGTCAAAACAAGTGAGAAAAGATTTCAAAACTAGCTACTAATTTCTTCAATTGCACAAACCAAGACAAAGGGCAGCACATGAAAAAGACATGATTGTGAGCTGAAATAAGGTATACAGGAAGTTTTGTCAACAAAAGAGTCTGGGAATTTGTGGAAATACCAAGGTTTAAAGGGGATTGTCTAAGAAACATAGCAAAGCAGAGATACTGTGTTTGTTTCAAAGTCACTTTATGAGTTTGGACCTATGGTGCAACAAGGCAATGAAAAATGTTAATGATTGGAAGCAAGATTTAAATGTGAAAAGTTCAAGAGTATCACCTCAAAGCCCAAAGCCGCAAGCCAACCACCCTATTTTAAACTCACAAGTTTTCTTTGTATGAAACAGGTACAACTACTACCTTCAAAGCAAGGACTCAAAGGGCAAATATCCAGAAATACAATTTCTTATTTCTGTGAATGCAAGAGCAGTGTTGTTGTACAGGTTTGGTAATCGCAATTATGGTAAAACTCATAATGTTGTATCCTTAGGAGACACATTCTCTAATTTGGGTCTTTCATGTCTCACGGCTAGAAGGTGCACTTCCTAATTTGAATTGTTAATTCTAAAAAATACACTTTTAGCAAGGACCTTTCACTTTTATTATTAAGAGAGAGACTTGACTTGTTGGTCTCAATCATTTAATTTTACCCTCAAAAGGGGCATTTGTTGATCAAGATCTTGATTTATCTTTGCATTATGCACTGTTGTCTGTAGTTGTGATTAGGTTTGACACCCGTAAATGATTTTGATGAAAACTGGGGCAAAAAATTAAAAGTAATTCATGTTATATGGAACTTCACTTTAGGACCCTCCTAGAAAGAGAGACTTTATATTTATGAAATATGAAATCTTTTTTTATCATAATCTTTTTTTTGGGATAATTTTTGTTCTAGTTTTGATTTTGATTTTAGGAGCCCACCTGGAGAACAGGGTGAGGAAATTGCAAGTCAAAATCCCGCCTGAAGAACAGGATGATGGAATTGAAATTTGAAAGCTTGCTCGGAGAACCGAGTGAAGAAATTCTGACTCGGGAGACAGCCTGAAGAATAGGGTAAAGAAATTACAAGTCGGGAGCCCTCCCAAAGAACAGGGTGATGAAATTGCAACTCAGGAGCCGCCCGAAGAACAGGGTGATAAAATTGAATGTCAGGAGCTCACCGGGAGAACAGAGTGAGGAAGTTGCAAGTCGGGAGATCGCCCAAAGAATGGGTGATAAAATTAAAAGTTGGGATGAAATTAAAAGTCGGGAGATCGCACAGAGAATAAAGTGAGGAAATTGCAAGTCAGGAGCCCACCTGAAGAATAGGGTGATGAAATTGTAAGTCGGGAGCTCGCCCGGAGAATAGAGTGAGGAAATTGCAAGTCGGGAGCCCGCCCAAAGAATAGGGTGATGAAATTAAAAGTCGGGAGCTCACTCAAAGAATGGAGTGATAAAGTTGTACGTCGGGAGCCCACCCAAAAAATAGGATGGTGAAATTGAAAGTAGAGAGATCACCCAGAGAACAAAGTGAGGAAATTGCAAGTCAGGAGCCTGCCTGAAGAACAGAGTGATGAAATATAAGTTGGGAGCTCGCCCGAAGAATAGAGTGAGGAAATTATAAGTCGGGAGCCTGCTCGAATAATAGGGTGATGAAATTAAAAGTAGGGAACTCGTTTGGAGAACAGAGTGATGAAATTGCAAGTCAGGAGCCCGCCTGAAGAATAGGGTGATGAAATGGAAAGTCAGTAGCCCACCTGAAGAAAAGGGTGATGAAATGTCAAGTCAGGAGCCTACATGACAAGTTAGGAGCCTGCATAAAGAATCAGGTGAAGAAATTGAAAGTCAAGTAACAAGGTTAAGAGATTGAAATTCAAGTAACAAGGTGAAGCAATTAAAATTCAAAAGATCAAACATAGCAAGTCAGGAGCCCGCCTGGAGAACAGGGTCATGAAATTGAAAGACAAAAAACAGGGTGAAAAAATTGTAAGTCAGGAGCCTGCCTGAAGAATAGGGTAAAGATTTTCAAATTCAGGATCAAGGTTCAGAAGCACCACCGACAGAACATGGTCAATTTGTAAGTTCATCTCCAAACATCAAATTTTGAATGGACAAAGAATCTATTCTCAAGTTCAACCCAAACAAGATCAGGTTTTTTGTCAATTGTGAAAGCATCAGAAACTTAAATCTAGAGTCCAAAAGAAGCTTCATAGATGGGACTTTTGTAATTTAATTTATCTTTTTAACTTGTAGTTTTCATTTTTGATGTAATGACAGAGCCGCAGACCGGAGTTTTGACAGGACCTCACTCAACTCTCTAACTTGGTATAGCCCTTCCTTGTCAATCCTGGAACCACCTGTGACTTGAATCCCACATAACTTGGGATAGGTAGGATGCTCAACATGAACACTCAGTTGCCCTCCTTTCTTTTGTTTTTTTCTTTTGAATAATGCTTGGGACAAAATTTTATCTCGTTGTCTACTTCTTTGTCTGAAAACACTTTGTCTTTACATCCAAAGGGGGCATAATGTAGACACGTAATTTTGTCCCTCCAAAAATTATTTTCCACCTATTTACCTTATCCTACCGTGTACCCTCAGTCATGTGATAATTTCCCCACTAGAAGACAAAATAACAAACCCCTAACAAACCCAAGCCCTAATATTCATTTGATAATAATATTAACCACTCCTTTCTAACAATTTTTAACACCTCACCCTAACAAAATAACAACCTACCCCTACCCCCATACCTCATACCCTCTACCCCTATCCCTATACGTTTTTTTCCCATTTTTGTTTTCCTTAACAATAATACAAAAAAAAAAAGAATTTACACACACAGGACATCTGGGGAGGGCACATCATTAAATTGATCACAATTATCACACATAGTACATATACACGCGGGGCCCACGAGAATAACGGACCACACCATTCTTTCACAATATACATACACACTATTAATACACGTACTCTCACATATAGGGACCCACTTATCATCTTCACAGAATAAAGGAGAACAAGCACACACAACTGATAATTTTTTTCTCCATTTATACACATACACCTCATGCTATATATAGAATCCCTCACAGAATCACACAAAACTTCACCATTCTCACAATTTACACTCATTTACACACACATCAAAATACACTACACACATAGTGGACTGAATTGAGAGAAAAAAGCGAGAAAACTTAGTAACGATGAGTGAATAGTAGATCAGAGAGAGATATTAAGAGAAGTGAGTGATGAGAGAGAGGGAAAAGAGAGAAAAATAAAGAGAAACAATAGTTTATATTTTACTTTCCTGATGAAATTTCATCAAAAAAATGGCTCACATACCATCGAAAAATGACCTCCATCGAAGCTGATCGTTCTGGTCAAACCACCAAAAAACACCATCAACCCCAAACCACTCAAACCCGTCATGAAAAGAATCGGTGATCCCCAACCCAAAACTGAGAAATTTTTTGTCGATCCCGTCGAACAACCAACTTCATCCCTCGCCAAACCTCTGGTGCATATAAAATAGGTATGGGTCTCTTTTATTTTTTGTGCTTTTCGAATTGAATTAGCAGGAGTGAGAGCTGGTGGGAACAAATTGGGGTTTTCCCGACATTGAGGTTCTATTTGGGTTGAGGTTCCATTGCTTCTTGAGTTTCGATCCTATTGTTTAGAATAAAATCGACAATTAAGGTCTAATTCTACTCTTTCACTTTTTTTATTTCATTGTTGATGATATTTGGTGCATCGGATTAAATGTCGTGTGTTGATTGATCTTAATTGGTGATTGAATTGCTACTTGTTTGACTTTTTGCTTGATTTTCTTGAATTACGAATTGTGTAATAAAATGATATCTTATTAATAATTAAAAGGGAATTTAGGGGAGAAATTGAGAATTGAATAAGGTGAATGTTGATTATTTTGATTCATTGATTATGTTGTTGAAATCGATAGCATCATGTTTTAGGCCAAAATCGATAGGCAAATTTTAGGTTTCGGGGTAGGTAACTCGTAGAATTCTATATCATTGAATGTGTGAATGTATGTGTTGAATAATTTCTCCACTTTTATCATATTTCATCAAATGTATTCATTCGCCGGGGAATGCCTCGAGGTCACATTGTACTTATTCACCGGGGAATGCCCCGACGTATCATGTACACAAAGAAGTTTCATGATGAAGGACTGAGGCATCGGGTAAAGTAGTAACGCCCCAAGTCTATACCCCGGATGCTGCACGGTGCTCATAATTTCGAAGGACCATAAGCTAACCCATGCCTGGTACCTGTTGCAATAACTATATAATAACACTGTAATAATTGCAGATATTAGGCAAAAACATGCTAAAAGGCTTAAATCTGAAATAAACACTATTTACAGTATCTTAATACTAAAATTGAAACATGAATGCTGAAATCTGAACAACTGTCTGAAATGCTCTTGTCTGGAAAGCCTCTAAACTATTTGAACTGTGGGATAAGTCCCCAACTAACTCCGACTACTGAAAATAAACTGAAATCCTAAAATAAATAGTCACATCCTTAAACTATGAGGACTTACCACTAACTCTGTACGCTGAAAATTTGAACTGCTAAGGGTGTTCAGGGGCCCGTATGTCTGAACCTATGATATAAGACATCATAGCTCAAAAGAAAGCATGTGTCAGTACTTTAAATATACTGGTATGCTCAGTGAGGTAGGCTGAAATACATGGGTTCATATGCGTGAACAATACTAACTGAATAACATGAGTATGATTGAATAACAGTATATGCATGAATACGTAGTACGTAACTTAGATCGTGATAAAACTGACTACTAAGTCTAAATACTGATTAACTGGCTTTTGAGTTTTACTGGTATTATATTTCTAATTATCTGAATAATTGTATCTGACAGTCCTGAATTCTGAGAAACTATACTGAGTTTTGTACTGAGCTGAGTGACTATATCTGATAGTCCTAAATCTTTAGAACTGAACTGAGTTCTATTCTGAGACTGAGACTGGAACTGAGATTGTGGTAGGTAATCATCTAATCGACATGCCCCTCTCTAAATTAATTGGGGTCCAACCTGTATCCCCAGTTGGAAGGGTGTCAATACCGTGCCACGGGTAGAGACAAATTGTGAGTTAACCCTCTCTGGCAAGAAGCTCTTCCGTCAACCTTCGCTGGCAGGATAACTCTGGTGAGAAGTATCAACCCTTATAATGTCTGGTAAGAAGACATCTCCACCTATACTGGCTACGTAGTTCTAAATGCAGGGAGTGCTACTAAGGG
Organism: Capsicum annuum; assembly: GCF_002878395.1. Classification (NCBI taxonomy): domain Eukaryota; kingdom Viridiplantae; phylum Streptophyta; class Magnoliopsida; order Solanales; family Solanaceae; genus Capsicum; species Capsicum annuum. The sequence goes on along the minus strand of NC_061119.1, from coordinate 36,978,507 downwards.
TCAAACCCTCTATTGATAGTAATGCCCCCACCCCTGGTCTAACTCGGTGTTAAATCCTACTCCCAACTAAATATACACTGAATTAATTTCTAGTCTTTACTAGGCTGGACTGAACTATTACCGATATTACTATCAGAAACTGAGTTCACGAAATTCCGTTAACTGATGGAATACTACTGAATTCTATTAACTAATAGGTTTTACTGAGGTCTAAATTGAATAATGAGTTAGACTGAACTATTACTGACTCTACTGGTTTTTCTGAGTTTTGTAACCAACTGAGAGTACTACTGATCGTGACATGACTAATACTGTTCTATGACTGACCATGGCTCTAAGTAAACAACTAAATTATTAGGTACAAGTACCCCTAGGACTCGATAGCATAAATTAAAAGACATGGCATAAACATGAAACATGTAACTATGAACTTAATCATCATTCATTCATTGGGGCATTTTAACAAACACTTGTATGATATATCTTGCACATAGGCTAACTTGACATGAATTCTTGCTCTTATTAGTTCACATGAACAATTTATCAAACACTTGGGAGGCATAGAATATGCTCATAACACTAATCAACATGTGAGCACACAATTCAATAATCAAAATCACAATTTTAAGGCTTTAACATGATCTCACATGATAAGACATTAAATCAATAAACCTCACATAAAACCTAGCATAACACATGGATCTGAAACTCAAATAATCATTATAAACATGAATATTATCAACCCATCATGGTATTAATGAAATCAATATACGTGAAGTTTAAAAATTAATTCTTGGACTCCAAGGGTGGAAGAGACCCTTGGATGAACCTTCGCATACCTTAGTGCCTGAATTCTGAAAACTTGATGGTGTATTCTTGAGTTCTTGATTTGAAATTTGAACACCTAGGGTTTTGTTCTTGAGAGATTTTAAGAATGAATGAGTATATTTGCTCTCTAAAGTGATTAATTTCGTGTTTTGGGGGCTGAAGATTGAGGGAAAAAGAACCAACTACCCCCAAGGATACGGTCTTTTAATGACTGAGAACTGGGCTACCGACGCGCAAGTCGACGCAGTGCGTCGATGGCATCGACATGATAGCCAATGCGTTGCGCCATATTTGTGTCGATTCATTGGAATTAGACGCTGATAGCTGGGGAAAATATTAATCAGTGCGATAGTCTATGCGGCGCACCAAGATCGCGTTGATCTACTTTTTAAGATTCCAAAAGAGCTTCAAACAATGTCCAAAGAATCCAAAACTTATTCAGAAACACCTACGGACATTCCTGATCATGAATCAACCTAAACATCAACATTTAATGGACATAAAGGTCATGAAATAAGATTGCCAACCTTTGTAGGCTAAAATAACACTAAGTCTGAGTACTTAGCTAAAATATTTAAAGTCTGGGACACCTTGACAAGCTTAAAGGACTGCATTAAGTTAGAAATTTTATAGGATCTTACAATATCTCCTCCTTGGTAACAGTCATCCTCGAATGAGATTGACTAAGCTGAGAATACTGGTAAACTGACTTACTTACTGGACATAAACCTCTGGAACATGACTATATGACTGATATTATTGATATACTGAATTATCATACTATATATGTATATCTGATGCTTGAGTACATAACTGAACACGATTGAAAAATGTTTGACTGAACGTGCAATGGTAACTGATACTAAGTTTGTAACGTGAATCTTAACATACAACTAAATAAGCTTAAGGAAAACTATTATCTAAGAGGTAAGGATACTTGGTCTATATGTCTTCTTCTGCTTCCCAATTAGCTCCCTCAACGTACTGATTCCACCAAAGAACTTTGACTAGAGGGACTTCTTTATTACCCAATCTGCGAATCTGATAATCAAGAATTTCAACTGGAATCTCTTCATAAGAGTGGTTGTTCTGAATATCTATGCCATCTATAGGGACTACGACTGCTGGGTCACCTATGCATTTCTTTAGCAAGGAGACATGGAACACTAGATGCACTAAAGTTAAGTCTGAGGTAACTCAAGCTCGTAAGCTAGCTTTCCAAAGTGGCTAAGAATTTGATAAGGACCGATATATTGGGGACTGAGTTTCCCCTTCTTGCCAAATCTCTTCACTCTTTTCATAGGAGAGATTCCCAAGAATGTGAAATTACCAATATCAAACTTGAGATCCTCTACTGAACACACATAATCGAGAATATAAGAACATAACTGAGCCTGGAACGTGATACGTGAACTGAATATCGTGAGCTGAACTGAACCCCTTTAATACATGGCTTACGACTGAGATTGGAACTTGAGGGTCAACCTATTAGTACCCACTATTCTAATTGAATTCATTACGTGAGGAGAAGCTGGAAGGTTTAGGACATAAAAGCTCGGGGGGTTATTATGCATCTCCTCCTTGGGAAATTATGTCCCTCAAAGAATACTGACTTGGCTGAGATACTAAGAAAAACTGGGATGATGCGCAGGGCACCTATGAACTGAGTCGTGACTAAGTATCTGGGATCAAAAACTGAGACATGATACATGAACTGAGCTGACTACTTGGTTTCCCCATTTGGAAATAGTTACAGTCTCAATTACAGCCCCAGCTATCGTCTTATTTACGGTCTTAGTCCCATTCCAGTAATCAAATTAGTAGCTCAGTTTATTTTCAGGTTTTCTTGACCATAGCGTACAGTTATCAGTCATTCAGTTATCAGTGTTTCAGCACCTCAATTTATAGACTATTTTGGAACCATGTTATACGCTTGGTCTTGCATTTTCAAATAATACAGTCTATACCTCGAGTCTATATGCCGAACGTTACATAGTGCTCATAATCCCGAAGGACCATAAGTTAACCCATGTCTAGTACCTGCTGTAATTACTATATAATAACACTGTAATAATTACAAAAATTAGGCGAAAAGATGCCATAAGATTCAAATCTAAAATAAACACTGTTTATGGTATCATAATACCAAAATTAAAATATGGATACTAAAATCTGAACAACTATCTGAAATACTCTAGTCTGGAAAGCCTCTAAACTGTCTGAACTATAGAGTTGATGGGACAAGTCCCCAACTAACTGCGACTATGAAAAATAAATTGAAATGCTAAAATAAATAGTATGTCCTCGAACTATGATGACTCATCACTAACTCTGTACGCTGAGAATCTGAACTACTAAGGGTGTTAAGGGGCCCGTGTGTTTGAACCTATGATATAAGACATCATAGCACGAAAAAAAGCATGTATCGGTACTTTGAATGTACTGGTATGCTCAGTGAGGTAGGTTGAAATACATAGGTTCATATGTATGAACAATACTAACTGAATAATATGAGTATGACTGAATAAGAGTACATGCATGAATACATAGACCGTAACTGAGATCGTGATAACACTGACTACTGAGTCTGAGTACTGATTAACTGGTTTCTGAGTTTTACTGGTAATGTATTTCTGATTGTCTGAATGATTGTATCTGACTGGCCTGAATTCTGAGAAACTATACTGAGTTCCGTACTGAGCTGAGTGACTATATCTGATAGTCCTGAATCGGTAGAACTGATCTGAGTTCTATTCTGATACTGAGACTAAAACTGAGACCGTGAGAGGTAATTATCTAATCGACATGCCCCTCTCTAAACTGATTAAGGTCCAACCTGTAATCCTAGTTGAAAGGGTATCAATACCATACCATGGGTAGAGACAAGTTGTAAGTTAACCCTCTCTGGTAGAAAGCTCTCCCGTCAACCCTCACTGGCAGGATAACTCAAGTGAGAAATATGAACCCTCATAATGTCTGGCAGAAAGATATCTCCACCTACGCTGGCTACGTAGTTCTGTAACACAGGGATTGATACTAAGTATCATACCCTCTGCTGATAGGAATGCCCCCATCCCTAGGCTAACTCGGTGCTAAATTCCACTCCCAACTGAATAGACACTGAACTGATTTCTATTTTGTACTAGGCTGGACTAAACTGTTACTAAGATTACTGTTTAGCAGAGCTGAAACTGAGTTCACTGAATTCCATTGACTGACGAAATACTATTGTATTCTGTTAATTAATAGGGTTTATTGAGGTCTACACTGAATACTGAGTTAGACTAAACTATTACTAACTCTATTGAGTTTTCCTAAGTTTTGTAACTGACTGAGAGTACTACTGATTGTGATGTGACTGATACTGTTCTATGACTGACCATGGCTCTAAGTAAACAACTAAATTATTGAGTATAAGTACCCCCAGGACTCGATAGCATAAATTAAGAGACATGGCATAAATATGAAACATGTAAACAATGAACTTGATCATCATTCATTCATTGGGGCATTTTAACAAACACTTGCATGATATATCTTGCACATAGGCTAACTTGACATGAATTCTTGCTCTTATTAGTTCACATGAACAATTTATCAAACACTTGGGAGGCATAGAACATGCTCATAACACTAATCAACATGTGAGCAAACAATTCAATTATCAAAATCACAATTTAAAGGCTTTAACATGATCTTACATGATAAGACATTAATTCAATAAACCCCACATAAAACCTAACATAACACATGGATCTGAAACTCAAATAATCATTATAAATATGAATATTATCAACCCATCATGGTATTCATAAAATCAATATCCGTGAAGTTTAAAAACTGATTCTTGGACTCCAAGGGTCGAAGCGACCCTTGCATAAACACTTCACATACCATAGTGCCTGAATTCTAAAAACTTGATGGTGTGTTCTTGAGTTCTTGATTTGAAATTTGAACACTGAGGGTTTTGTTCTTGAGAGATTTTAAGAATGAATGAGTATATTTGCTTTCTAAAGTGATTAAGGTTTTGGGGGATGAAGGTTGACGGAAAAAGACCCAACTACCCCCAAGGATGCGGTCTTTTAATGACTGAGAACTGGGCTACCGATGCATAGGTCGACGCAATGCATCGATGTAATCTACGCGATAGCCAACGCATCGCGCCATATTCATGTTGATTCACTGGAATTGGACATTGGTAGCTGGGAAAAATATTAATCAATGCGATAGTCGATGCGGCGCACCAAGATTGCTTTGATCCATTATTTAAAGATTATAAAGGAGCTTCAAACGATGTCCAAAAAATTCAAAACTTTTCCAAAAATACCTACGGACATTTCTGATCATGAATCAACCTAAACATCAATATTTAATGGACATAAAGGTCACAAAATAAGATTGCCAACCTTCGTAGGCTAAAATGATACTAAGTCTGAGTACTTAGCTAAAATATTCTAAGTCTGGGACCCCTTGACAAGCTTAAAGGACTGCGTTAAGCTAGAAATTTTGCGGAGTCTTACAAAAGCATTGGAGCTTATTCTAGGATTTGTTTAGAATAGGATTTACCTTTACGTATTTTTCTATTTTTGGGATTGTATAACTCGAACTAGACATTATTTTGGTTTTAAACTTTGTTTAATTTGTTTGTTGCTTGTTTTATATGGTTTATACATTCATAGTATAAAATTAGCCGATATGCTCCACCAAGAGACCATGGTCGAACCACGAGATTGTGGGGTGCCTAACACCTTTTCCTCGATCAACAGAATTCATTAACCAGAATCTCTATTCACAGAGCAGTTTTAGAGTCAAACTATTTTGAAAAAGGATTTCCAAAGGTGACTTGGCATTGTGGGCGATGCAATTTTATTAAATTTAAATCCATACAAAATTCAGATTATATTAAATTCAAAATATATTAGTCTTAAATAAATATTGTGGATTAATATAATTCGATTAATTATTTAAGTCTAAACATATATGGGTTTAATTAAAGTCCAATTTTTATTGGGCTAGGCCATTGATTTGGGCTACAAATAATGAGTCCACTTTACTAAGCCCAAGATATTGTCATATTCTAGAGGCTCAGATAAGCTCCACATGTCAAATGATATGGCATGCTAAGTCAAGGGAAGGAGCCAATAGGATCATGCCGCGTGTCAAAATGATACTGCAGGCCCATGAAATCAAAGTCCATAAAAGGCGCCACATCACTTAAATCTGATTGGTCAAAGAAAGTCCATATTCATCATGACTCTTCTTTTTCTACAACTATAAATAGGGGTCTCATAATTTAGAAAAGAAACCCAAAACTCTAACAAGAAACAAGAGAAAGCTCGTGGATCAAACTCCACAATTTCTCTACAAAGCTCAAGCATTCAAATCAAGTTCATCAAGATTCAAGATCAAGACTGCAATATTCAAGAACAAGCTCAAAAGCCCTTGAATTCAAGCACAAGTCAAGATCACGTCCCTCAAATCAACAAATCAAGTTCAAATTCAAGATCAAGCTTTAAGCCCTTGAATTTATATTTGAAAAGGCAAACCGGAGGATTTATAGGGATTGTAACACTCACATATTGAAATGAATAAATTGATCGTTACAGTATTTTTCTTGTCTCGAATTATTTATTTTTCGACCTCAAAAATTTTACTGTCCAATAAATTTTGGTACGCCCAGTGGGACCAAATCTGCCCTTCATCTCTTCTCGTATAAATCATATATGCAAATCTGTAGTCACAAGGTGTAAATATGAAAGCTCTATGAGTACTTCAAGGCTCGTCTTTCAGTTTCATCAAGTCTACATGCTGACAAGCCTTGAAGTAGGGGGCATTTGTAGACATTGAAATTTTGTTGACTCTTCAAAAAGAGTTCAATTTTGGTTAGAGTTCTTGGGGGCAACTTTACCCTAATTCTAGCTTGATGGATACTCTACCTAAACCATTACGCCTATATAAAGGGGGCAAATATTCCATAAAAGAGGCATCTCCAGTATCCCACAAATTTCCTAAATTACGTCTATATAAAAGGGACAAATATCCCTTTAAAGAGGCATCTCCTATATCCCACAAATTCCCTAAATTACGCCTATATAAAGGGGGAAAATATCCCTTTAAAGAGGCATATCTAGTATCCCACAAATTCACGGGATATTCACAAAGAGATCAACAATCTGCAAAGTCCCAATAAATTCATGGGATATTTATAGATCAAAACCTCTTCTTCTTGATAATCAAATATATCAAAAAGATTCACAAAACCTTTATTCATGGATATCAAATTCAAATATTCCTAAGTTCGAGAAATACGCCACTGACGGCCTTCGAATCCTTTCATGGAAATCAAATCCAAATATTCCTACGTCCAAGAAATACACTACTAATGTCTCTCAAATTATGGAGAAATCCATATCACAACCCTCGAATTATGGAGAAAATTAAGAGAGAAGAATCAAGGGAGGAACAGATTTGTACCCATATTCTTGATCAATAAAATTATTGTTTCTTCATAGTTTTATTTGTGGTTGAAGTTTATTTTCCATGAATTAAATTATCTTGGAAACAAATTGTCATGCCCAGTGGGATAGTCTCTACCTCTCATCTCAACTTTTCCAACTGCAAAGTTCAATAACACTGAAATGACTTCCAAGAAAGTTAACTCTCAATCAACTGCTTCCAAGACTGCTGATTCAAAGTTCTCTATTGAAGTAGAAAGCATACTTGGTGTTACTTTTGGAAGCTTAAGAGCTGTCATAGGGAGTAAGGCAGGCTTGCTAAGACAAAAAACACATCCAGTGTCGTCCGCGCCAACTCCAATTTTTGGATCTTCAACCCCAAAAGAAATAAAGTCCAATGCAAGTGCTTTGGAAAGAGGAAGAAGTGCGACGGAATCACTTAAGAAGACTCTAGATCTACTTGAGAATTCCGGTTCCAAACACTCTGGCACAAAGAGCGATGATCGTTCAAGCAACTCATCATCCCCGACTATATCACATAAGTTGAGCACTTCAAAGATCAACTTGTCCAATAATCCATGCTACTCTATGACATCTCCTGTGATTATGCAAGCGATGGTAATTGATGCCTCATCTATGAATGAGCAGCTTGCGAATTTGGCAAAGGTAATTGAGGGCCTGACCAAATATGTTCAGAATTAAAATTCTCAAATTGATAAGATAGTGGATAGAGTGGAAGGTCTGATAGACGAAGAGTCTATCCATGCACCTAGAAAATCTCCAGAGGTTCATGAGAAAGAAAATCCTGTGAAACAAACACCACCGACTAAAGAGGTGCAAGTTTCTTCTGAGAGAATGATCCCAATTGGGCAATTGAGGGAATTCATTGAAGGAACCCTCAAATACAAGTATGATGTTATCACCAAATCTTACCTTTCATATTCTAAGCCCTACACTATGAGGATAGATAGCCTTAAAATGCCTGCCGACTATCAACCCCCTAAATTTCAACAATGTGAGGACAAAGGGAACCCAAAAAACACGTCGCACACTTTGTTGAGACATATAACAATGCTGGAACTTACGGTGACTATCTTGTCAAACAGTTTGTTTGTTCCCTAAAGGGAAATGCCTTTGATTGGTATACGGACCTTGAACCTGATTCCATCGATAGCTGGGTGCAATTGGAGCATGAGTTCCTAAATCTCTTTTATAGAACAAGGCATACAGTGAGCATGGTATAGCTCACAAATACTCGATAAATAAAGAATGAACCATTCATTGACTTCATCAATCAATGGAGAAATGATAGCCTAAACTGCAAAGATAGGCTCAGGGAAGCTTCTGCAATAGAGATGTGCATCCAAGGAATGTACTGGGAACTTCTCTACATCTTGCAAGGCATTAGTCCTAAATCGTTTAAAGAGATAGATACTCATGCTCACGATATGGAGTTGAGCATGTCTTTTGTTGGAAAGGGATTAGCGTCTATCCATGACCCTCAAAGGGGAAAGGATAAGCAGGAACCCAAAAGATGGGGTAAGTTTGTCCCAAAAAATAATAACAAGGAGTCTATGAATATTGATGTGTCTCCTGTGAAGATCACCACAAAGGTGAGAAAGAAGCAAAGTATGAAGATGACTTTTGGAGCATGTCCGAATCAGAAAACTTTAAAGGAAATGCAGGAAAAGGAATATCCCTTCCTTGATTCTGATGTTGCTGAGATTTTTGATGAACTCCTTGAGCATAAGCTCATTGAAATCCCAGAGATGAAGCATCCCAACAAAGCTGGAAGGACCTATGACCCTAATTATTGTAAATATCATAGGCTCGTAAGTCACCCTCTCAAAAAGTGCTTTGTTTTTAAAATAAAGTCATGCAACTGGCAAAAGAGAAGAAGATCTTCTTCGATTATGATATGGCCAGTTCTCATAAAATCTCCATCACATTTGGATCACTTGATCCAGTCTAAATATGTGTTGAAAAGCATAATGAGAAAATATTAGAGCCTGACAGTTCTTCAGTTGATGAAGGCAATAATGAAAGGTGGACTCTGGTGACCGGGCGCAGACACAAAAAGATGAGTCTGCGAAAGGAGTCATCCAAGTAGACAACTACAAGGAGAATGGTGAAGAAACCAAGAAAATAAAAGCTGGTTGAACTCCCAAAAAGGATAACCATCACAGAGCTTCATCCTCAAAAACCATGATGTCCAGAAACATAGGGGGAATTCTTACTAAGTTGGTTTCATGCGAAGACCGCTCGAATCAATCTTGAGGCGTCTTGTTTTAATACTGCCAAAGAGGGGGCAAAGGGTGAGAATATACCCTTGGAAGTTCCTTCATCTTCCGAAAAGCTTGCTTAAATTCTTGGCAAAGTGGCACATATATGTGATACAAAAATCACATTCACAAATAATGATTTTCTGCTTGGTGAGGCCCTACATAACTGTCCTTTATACATGGTGGGTCAAATTGTAGGAAAGAAGATCAATAGAATCTTGATAGATGAGGGATCTGGAGTCAACATCCTGCCTATCCACACGATGAAGGAACTTGGCATCGCTACTAACAAACTGAATGAAAGCCGTATAATGATCCAAGGCTTCAACCAAGGGGGCCGAGGGCCATGGGATCTATTAAGTTGGGGGGTCTTATGGATGATGTTCAATTAAATGCATTGATGCATGTGATCGATGCCAAAACTTTATACAATATATTGCTTGGTAGGCCTTGGGTATACGAGAATAAAATTATCTCGTCCTCTTACTATCAATGCTTGAAGTACCTCGAAGGCAAAGTGGAAAGAAATATAGTTGCCGATAACAATCCATTCACTGAAGCTGAGTCACATTTTGCCAATGCAAAATTCTACTTAAAGAATTATATTATGGATGAGAAAAGGGTTAAGATGTCAACAGGACCAAGTGTGACGATCTTGCATCTAAGAAGTTCTCGGTGACTATTGCAAAATTCACTACCAAGAAGCCTCTCTCCACTTCAAATAAATAAAGTGTCGCTCCTACGAAAAAGAAGGCAACTCCTGTTCTTCACTACATACCAAAAGTAAAAAAAGAGAAAGATCACCCATCGGATTCCTAAGATAATGTGCTAAATGGGAAAACTTTACCTATCAAGAAGATTGATGCAATAAATCCATACTCAAGCCTACTTGAAGATCTAGAAGGATTTTCAAAATTTGATTCCTTCTAGAATGAGGAGACAAATGGAACTGGTAGTTTCATGCTATGAGGTGCAAAAATCAAAGGCTCATACTATGGTTTATACTAAGCAACGCGAAGAAGATGAAGAAAGTGTTGGCTCCTTATATCATGTTATGACCTAAAATGAAAAAGATATCTCGTCTTAAATAAAGGTTGATGAAGAGATAGAAGATGTTTTTTGGTGTTATCATATATCCGTCAAGGACGATGATCCTCAAAAGGAGGAAGATGCTGAAGATGCTTCATCACATCTTGAAGAATGAGTAAAGGCCATAATAAATCCTTTGAAAGAAGTTAATCTTGGAATTGATGAAGACCCAAAACCAACTTACTTGAGTGCTTTTCTAGAGATGGAGGAAGAAATAGCGTATATAGATATACTCAAAGAATATATAGATGTCTTCGCTTGGAGTTATAAGGAATATCCTGGCTTAGATCTAAAAGTAGCAGTCCATCAGTTGGCTATCAAGAATAGCGCTCATCCTATTAAGCAATCCTAAAGATGCTTTAGGATGGAGTTGGTTCCATTAATTGAAAATAAAGTTAACAAACTCATTGAAGTTGGATTTATTTGTGAAGTCATATATCCCATGTGGATTTCAAGTATTGTTCCAGTACGAAATAAGAATGGTCAAATTCGAGTTTGTGTTGACTTTCAAGATCTCAATAACGCCTGCCCTAAGGATGACTTTCCGATCCCCGTACCAGAGTTGATGATTGATGCCACCACTGGTTATGAGGCAATGTCCATCATGGATGGTTCATCCAACAACAATCAAATCTGCATGGCGCCAAAGGATGAAGAACTCACTGTATTTCACAATCCCAAAGGTATTTATTGCTACAAAGTAATGCCTTTTAGTTTGAAGAACCCTAGCGCTACTTATCAAAAGGCTATGCAGAATATCTTTGATGGTCTGCTCCATAAAAATATTGAATGCTACTTGGATGATATAGTGGTAAAGTCAAGAAAGAGAGACGACCGCTTAAAAGACCTGAGAATGGTATTCAAGTTACTTCGAAGATATCAACTTAGTGTGAATCCATTAAAGTGTGCCTTTGGAGTTACTTCAGGAAAATTTCTTGGCGTCATTATGCAATACCAAGGAATTAAAATTGATCAAGCCAAGGTCAATACAATTTTGAAGATGCCCGAGCCTCAAAATATTCATGAGTTAAAATGTCTTCAAGGAAGGATAGCATATTTAAGAAGGTTTATCTCAATGGCTAAAAAATGTCAACCATTTAGTCGTCTCATGAATAAGGGCAGTCCCTTCGAATGGGACCAATCTTGTAGTAATGCCTTTGAGAGTATCAAATCATACTTAATGAATCCACCAATTCTTGTGGAACTCATACTTGGGAAACCATTGATACTCTACATCGCGGCACAAGAGAAGTCAGTTGGAGCACTACTGGCTTAAGAAAATAGTGAAGGCAAAGAAAACTCTCTTTACTATTTGAGCAAAATGATGACGCCGAATGAGCAAAAGTATTCTCTAATTGAAAAATTATGTTTGGCATTGGCCTTCTCAATTCAAAAGATGAAACACTACTTTCAAGCTTATGTTGTCCATTTTGTGTCTAGGGCAAATCCCATCAAGTTTGTAATGTCGAAACCAGTCCTTAGTGATCGACTTGTAAGATGGTACCTTCAATTTTAGTAGTTTGAGATTGTGTACATTTCCCAAAAGTCTATAAATGGACAAGCATTGGCTGACTTTTTTGGCAGACCACCCGATACCCGATGATTGAAAACTGAGCAATGAACTTTCTGATGAAGATAAAATGGTTATTGAAGATAGACCCCAATGGAAAATGTACTTTGATGGTTTCTCACATCAATATGGATTTGGTGCCGGTGTGGTGTTCGTCACTCCATAAGAAGAGGTCATCCCATACTTTTTTACCCTAATAAATCATTGCTCTAATAAGGTTACTGAATATCAATCTTTAATACTTGTACTTGAGATGGCAGTTGACACGAAATAACTATAATTACAAGTCTTTGGTGACTCCCAACTGGTGATCAAGCAGCTTTTAGGAAGCTATGCAGTCAGAAAACCTGAGCTACGACTATATCATGATTATGTATAGAAGTTGATGGGGTGGCTTGGAGAGGTAACCTTTCAACATATGCCAAGGAAAGGAAATAAGCAAGCTGATGCCTTAGATACTTTGGGCTCAAGCCTAACTCTTCCAAATCAGATGCGAGTTACTATCCGTTAAGAATGGGTAGTACCGCCGTCAGATGAGGATATAGAAAACAAGGTTGAACACCTCATTACCATTTCTGAAGCTGTAAAAGAAGATTGGTGACAACCTATTATTGATTACTTATGTTATGGGATACTTCCAGAAGATCCAAGAAGAAGGACTGATATCCGCCGTCGTACACCTCGCTTCCTTTACTTTAAGGACACACTGTATAGGAGATCATTTGAAGGAGTACTCTTACGGTGTTTGGGAGAGAAAAAAACAATTAAATCTTTGCAAGAAGTGTACTCGGGAGTTTGTAGATCACATCAGTCTGGACCAAAGCTCCATTTTTACATTAAAAGAATGGGATATTCTTGGCCAACGATGGTGAAAGATTGCTTGGACTATGCTAGAAGATGCAAAGTTTTTCAATTCCATGCAAATTTCATACATCAACCTCCATAGCTACTACATCCAACTGTAGTATCTTGGTCGTTCAATGCTTGGAGAATGGATGTTGTTGGTCCACTATCACAATCTTCTGGTGGACACTTATACATCTTGGCCGCGACAGATTACTTCTCAAAGTGGGCTGAAGTTGTTGCTCTTAAGAAAGTAAAGAAAGAAAATGTTGCAAACTTCATCTGAGTGAATATCATCTACTGTTTTGGAATCCCTCAATATATAATAACTGATAATGGCAAGCCATTTGATAACAAATTGATGAATAAGATTTGTGATCTCTTTGGCTTGAAGCAGTGCAAGTCTTCTGTGTACCATGTTGCCGCCAACGGTCTAGCTGAAGCCTTCAATAAGACTTTGTACATCTTGTTGAAAAAAGTTGTCTCCAAATCCAAATGAGACTAGCATGAGCAAATGGAAAAATCTTTATGGGCATATAGGATAACTTACCGTACACCGACATAAGCAACCCCATACTCACTTGCTTTTGAAGTTAAAGCAGTCCTACTACTCTAGCGTCAAATACCTTCTTTGAGATTGACTATTAAAGAAGGGCTCACCGATGAAGAAAACGCTAAGTTGTGTCTTGTGGAGTTAGAAGCTCTTGATGAAAAGAGGCTAGAGGCTCAATAAAATCTTGAATTTTATGAAGCCTGACTATCTCGTTCTTTTAATAGAAAGGTTTGCTTGAGGTGTTTCCAAGTTGGAGATCAAGTCCTTGCAGTAAAAAGGCCTATTATTACTTCTCGTATGTCTGGGAGCAAATTTACCCCAAAGTAGGATGGATCATATGTCGTACAAGAGGCATATTCAAATGATGCTTACAAGCTTGTTGATGCAGATGGGGTAAAAATCGGCCCGATCAACGCCAAGTTCTTGAAGGAGTACTATTCTTAAAGGGAGTGTACACTCCTTAAGGCACGAGTATAAACTCTATGTCCATTCTTGGCCCGCAAGAGTATAAACTGTGTACGACTCAAAAAAATAAATGAAAGTCCTCTAGGTTGAAAACCTTAAAAAAGGTAGCCTAGACAAAATTTAGGACACAAAAAAACACTCACCCAGAAGTACGTTGGTACTTGATCCTCTTTACTGAGGTACGTAGGCGCTTGGAATCTCATTCCGAGTTCAGTCGCACGAGTGTCAAAAAAAATATGTTCCTACAGTATCCACCATATGAATGTCAAATATGAAACTATTCTAATTAAATTTTGGACTTACTCCAAATATTTGTGATTCAATGGGGGCAACCAGTTGAAAAGAAAAAGAGTTCCTTCAATGGGATTTGGAATGCTAAAGTTTTCCAAGCTTACAACTAAAAGGATCTCAAAATTTTCATGCCTTAAGGTGGACAAGATTTTTTCCTTTGCACCTTAAGCTGGCCTCTAACAAGTTTATCCTTAAAGGATATCAAAATTTCCATGCTTTAAGGTGGACAAGATTTATCCCTTTGCACCTTAAGCTGGCCTCTAACGAATTTATTCTTAAAGGATATCGAAATGTACATGCCTTAAGGTGGACAAAATTTGTTCCTTTGCACCTTAAGCTGGCTTCTCACGGGTTTATCCTTAAAAGGATATCGAAATTTCCATGCCTTAAGGTTGACAAGATTTGTCCCTTTTCACCTTAAGTTGGCCTCTAACGGGTTTATTCTTAAAGGGTATCGAAATGTCCATGCCTTAAGGTGGACAAAATTTGTACCTTAAGCTGTCCTCTAACGAGTTTATCCTTAAAGGATATCAAAATTTTCATGCCTTAAGGTGGATAATATTTGTCCCCTTGTACCTTAAGCTGGCCTCTCGTGGGTTTATCCTTAAAAGGATATTGAAATTTCCATGCCTTAAGGTGGACAAAATCTGTACCTTTGCATATTAAACTGACCATTGAAAAGGGTTCATACTTAAAGAAGACCATTGTATGAGTGCATCAATGAAAGGGCCCATACTTAAAGAATACCATTGCATAAGTGTATTAATAAAAGGGTCCATTTTTAAAGAAGGCCATTGCATAAGTGCATCAATAAAAGATCTCATACTTAAAGAAGACCATTGCATAAATGCATCAATAAAAGGGCCCATACTTAAAGAAGACCATTGCAAGAGTGCATCAATGAAAGGGCCCATACTTAAAGAATACCATTGCATAAGTTCATCAATGAAAGGACCCATACTTAAAGAAAACCATTGCATCTTCAAGCAAAATATTTCGGTCTTAAGGTGACGGAGCCAAAGTTAAACTCTCGCACCTTAAGCCGGTGTCCACCATATTCAAGCAAAGTTTTTCGGTCTTAAGGTGACGAAGGCGAAGTTAAACTCTCGCACCTTAAGCCAGTGTCCACTGTCTTCAAGCAAAGTTTTTCGGTCTTAAGGTGATGGAGGCGAAGTTAAACTCTCGCACCTTAAGCCAGCCAATTGTTGTCTTTCAATCTTAAGGTGACAGAGGCGAATTTAAACTCTCGCACCTTAAGCCGGCCAATTGTTGCATGTTGCTATCTGTTTCAATTCTGAAAAAACAAAAACAAAAAAAAAAGAAGGAAACAAGAAAAAAAGTAAAAACACAAATAGAAAGGATGTTACCTGTCAGAGCGTTGCGATCTTAAAAGTTGTATATCACCAACTTAGATTGAGACAAGAAGCCTTGACAAGAATAAAGCAATCAAAATGCTCTTTGGTGATGATGATCCCACATCAAGAAATAAATTATTTGGTGAGGCGATGTAAATCTGAAATCCTCTGTTAGACAACATATAAATCGCATTCAAAAAATCATCTAGAACAGTCTAAGAAGTTTTAAAATTTAAATTTTGAATATGTTATACATACATTTTCCGGAATCTATAGGATCAAGAAGATCATTATTTCGATACTCTCACATTGAGATATAATTTTTTTGGTGATGTCACGTAAAACTGAAATTGTTGATGCATCAAAACTAAATGTTGATTTCGGGATAACACCTAAAAATATTTTGATTGTATTAAATTATGAATTTTGGATATGTAATATATATTTGTATCTAGTTTCACAAGAATCAAGCGGCTTATGATTTCATCCTTCCTACTTCAAGATATGAAAGTTTTAGTAAAGACGCGCAGATCTGAAATTTTCAGCATGATAAAATTCAGGGCTAACTTCAAAAAATTATTGAGAATTATATTAAAGGAATTTAAAGCTTAATTTTAGATATATTATAGATCTCGAAGTCTAGTTTCTGGAATATCAAACGGTTCATGATTTTGATAGTCCTATAGTTAAATATGAATTTTCTACCACTAACATGTTGTGCTGAAAAAAAAGTGACGAAAATAAGAGAAAAGTAGGAGGGAAAGAAATTACCTCAATATTGTTGATGGCTTGAAAACCCCAAAATTGATATTGAAAAAGTGAGAAAACTACCTCCTTTTATAGAATTGTAGGATGGATGTTTCCTTCTCCTATATAAATTCAGATTGGAATAACTTCCATCTCCAAATTTAAATTGGAGATTGTTTCCTTCTCCAATATAAATTCAGATTGGAATAGCTTTCATCTCCAAATTCAAATTGGAGATTTTTTTCTTTTTTCCATACAAATTCAAATTGGAGTTTATTTTCTTTTCCCATACAAATTCAAATTGGAGGTTCTTTTTTTCTCCAATCTAAGTTCAAATCGGAAGAGTTTTATTCCTGATTAAGTAAGGCGATGAAAAAGTCTTCCAAAATCTGTTTGAAATTGGATCTCATGCGTAACCAATGGGTCTTAAGTGTAGAGATTCATGGAAAAAAATAAGAGAATTTTGAGAGGCAATATCAATATGGTTCGGCTTTAAATTTTTAAATGAGATATTCATATGTATGAAAATCATTGAAGCACGAAGGAGACATGTTTAAATAATCATACTTCAAGGCTAGTCTCCAAAATATTAAATGTGTCAACAAGTCTTGAAGTAGGGAGCATTTGTGGACGATGCAATTTTATTAAATTTAAATTCGTACGAAATTCGGATTATACTAAATTCAAAATATATTAGTCCCAAATAAATATTGCGGATTAATATAATTGGATTGATTATTTAAGTCCAAACATATATGGGTTTAATTAAGGGAAAAATTCAGAAATAGCATACTTATCCCCTTAATTATGAGTTTTATTGTAACAGTTTCATAATTACATAATATAGCAAGTTGTATTTTGTATTTTTGCAAACTGTTGCTACAAAAATACAAATACATATGATTTTTACTACCCTTATGATAGATATGTATTTTGTATTTTTGTAAACTGTTGCTACAAAAATACAAATACATACAAATACATATGCTATAAAATTTAATTTGATAAAAGTATTGTTATTTTTTGTAATTTAATACTTAAGTATGCTACTTTATATATTGTTTCCTTTAATTAAAGCTCAATTTTTATTGGGCTATCCCATTGACTTGGGCTACAAATAATAAGCCCACTTTACTAAACCTAAGATATTTTCATATTCTAAAGGCTCAGATAAGTGTCACGTGTCAAATGACGTGGCAAGCCAAGTCAAGGGAGGGGGCCAATAGGATCATGCCACGTGTCAAAATAATGCGGCAGGCCCATGAAATAAAAGCCCATAAAAGGTGCCACGTCACTTAAAACTGATTGGTCAAAGGAAGTCCATATTCATCATGACTCTTCCTTTCCTACAACTATAAATAGGGGTCTCATAATTCAGAAAAGGAACCCAGAACTCTAACAAGAAGCAAGAGAAAGCTCGTGGATCAAAAGCCGCAATTTCTCTACAAAGCTCAAGCATTCAAATCAAGTTCATCAAGATTCAAGATCAAGACCGCAATATTCAAGAACAAGCTCAAAAGCCCTTGAATTCAAGCCCAAGTCAAGATCAACTCCCTCAAATTAACAAATCATGTTCAAATTCAAGATCAAGCTTTAAGCCCTTGAATTTATATTTGAAAAGGCTAATCAGAGGATTCATAGAGATTGTAACACTCACATATTGAAATCAATAAATTGATTGTTGCAGTATTTTTCTTGTCTCGAATTATTTATTTTTCGACCTCAAAAATTTTATTGTCCAATAGGCATACCCTATTTATGTCAAGTGGCGACTCTGAGCTAATTGTAAAATGAATCCTTTTCGAAAAAACTTTACTTTTTGTCACTTAATAATTAAAACTCTTTCAAACTTAAAATCAATCTTTTTAGTTAAAAAAAAGGGGTGTGACAAGCATAATATGCAAATGCTTCTCATGCTCAACCTCACTCTTGAAATAAACCAAGATATCATTTATAAACAAAATAAAAAAAGAGTTTAGATACGATTGAAACACTCGGTTCATCAACTCCATGAATGCGGAAGGGCATTGGTCAACCCAAAAGACATGACCAAGAACTCGTAGTGACAATATCGAGTCTATAAAGCTATCTTCAGAATATCCGAAGCTTTAATCCTCAACTGGTGATAACCGAATCTCAAATCAATCTTCAAAAACACCGCAGCACCCTGAGGCTGGTTAAATAAATCATCAATACGAGGAAGATGATACTTATTCTTAACCGTCATCTTATTCAACTGATAATCAATACACATCCGCATAGACCCATTCTTTTTATTCGCAAACAAGACAGGCGCACCCCAAGGTGAAACACTAGATTGGATAAATCCTTTATCTAATAACTCTTGTAATTGATCCTTCAGTTCCTTTAATTCTGTTGGGGCTATCTTATAAGGAAGAATAGAAATGGGCTTGATGCCCGGCTCAATATCAATAGCAAAATCAATATCTCAATTCGGAGATATACCAGGAAATTCCTTTGGGAACACATCCATAAACACACATACAACATGGACAGAATCCAAAGAAGGAAGGAAAACAACACTGGTGTCACGAATATAAGCCATGTAAACTAAACATCCTCTCTCAACCAATTTACGAGCCTGAACATAAGATATAATCCTTTTAGGACCTGAATGAAGTGCACATTTCCAAGTACCCTTGGCACATCAGGCGAAGCTAAAGTCATAGTATTAGTAAAACAATTGAAGACAATATGATAAGGAGCCAACCAATTCATACAAAAAATAACATCAAAACCGACTATATCTAACACAAGGAAGTCTACCAAAGTCTCACACCCGACAAAAGTCACAACACTAGATCGGTGCACTTGATCCACCACTAAAGAATTACCTATCGGGATAGATAAACAAATAGGCATGGCTAGAGGCTTACTAACAGAATCAAAACCCAAAGCAAAATACACAGACACATAGGAGAAAGTCTATTCGAGATCAAATAACATAGATGTAGGTCTAAAACAAATGGGGATGATACTTGTAATCACATTATCAGAAGTCTCTGCCTTAGGTCTGGCTGGTTAGCATAAAACAAAATACAACCACCAACTACCTGGGTGGCCCCAAGACCACCAACTGCCTTTGTGGCCCTACGACCACTCCCAGGAGATTCACTACCTCTGCCCCTCGTACCTCTGGTAGCACCCCTACCCCTTACAGCTAGAATATGAGTAGCCCGAACCACTTGGTAGGGACAGTCCCCAGTCATATAACCAATCTCATCACACACATAGCAACCTCTACAACTAGTCTTAATAGAAAAAGGTACAACTGGCCCAAACGGCCACCTTGAGCTATTAAACTAGAAGATCAACCTCCTGAATTCTATAAAGCCACATGCACTGGCCTACCATGGTATCTACGAGAACATCTAAAGTCTCTGCCTCAAGAGGTCTGACTCCTAAACTCACTAAAACATCGTGTCTTCCTGGTGCCTCCCTGAGATACAATAAGAATACCCTCTGCTATCTTAGCATAATCCATTATACTCTGAAAAGAAGCCCCAAACATAATCATCTGAGACGTAGCCAACTGAAGGGAGACACCCAAATCCTTCATAAACTTCTAAATCTTCTCAGACTCGGTAGACATGCTATCATAAAAATATCGGGATAGGGCATGGAAGCGTGCCTCATACTTAACAACTATCATGGAGACCTGCTCCAAATGATTAAACTCATTCTTCATACGGTCTCTCAAACTGAAAAGTCTTGACAAACTGATCCCAAGTCATCTTAGGAGAATCACGGGATCTATAATTGACAAGCGGCCTCCACCAATCTCTCACTACATCTCTCAACTGATAAGATGTAATATCAGCCACACCATCCATGCAGAAACAATGAAACACAACTCAAAACACCAGGTATGAAAGAACTTCACACAATAAAGAATAAAATGAGAGAAGTTTCCTAAAGACGTCCTATAGCCTCTCAAAGATATATACAGACGTCTATGTATTGATCCGCGAGACTCTATTAGACATCACATTCTTACACCATTGAGACCAATGAACCTAACTGTTCTGATACTAATTTATCACGATCCAAAAATGAGGGTCATGGTAGCACTTGTCGCGGCGTACCTTAACAAGTAAGTCTATCACCCAAATTGATACAAAAAAGAAAAAGATAAAAATATCCCAAGGTTAAGGTTTCCAAAATGAAGCTGAAACATACAATTAATCATAACAATACAAAAAGAACTTATCAAAATACAAATCATGCCCAAAACCAAGTGTTAAATAGTGTTAGAACTACTAATACAATTCAAGAGTCAAATACATTAGAAAAATAACCACAAAGAAATAATATCTATCTCTGAATACTGATAAAGACATAACTACTATGAAAGATAGAGGTGAACTTCGGACGCATGAATGTCTAACCACTACCTTGGAAGGTCCAACAATCGCTCGAGTCAAGCAAGCTGAGGCGCACTCAAGCTAAGACCTGCACCGAAAGGTGTAGTAGGCATGAGTACAGTCCACTTGTACTCAGTAGGTATCATAGACCAACCAAGCAAAGTAATAAATAAAGCATACAAAATAAATACTAAGGGCACGTCATCTGCAATCAGAAAATATCCCATTACGGTAGCCCACGCCGCTTGCACTAACAGTTCTAATATATCACATATATTGAAACATCACAACAAGATAGAACACAAGTATGCATTATATCACTTATAAGTAGAATAAAAGGGAACATGCATATACAAGATCAACAAATACAAGTAAAAGAAGATAAGACAATTACATAAATGGCAAGTCAATAAGGCAGTACAACACAATATAAATGCAATAAAGTAAGTGCAATGTATATGATGATGATGCATGAGGTCATCGCACAACCTCTGGGATCGTCATACAATCTCTGTATATACCTACGGAGGCAAATCTCCCAACGCAGGACCCATGGGAGGTTTGTCTACCCATATACAATCCACATATCTCACATCTCCTTTTTGGCACATCCCTCAGAAAGGATTTTATAAGGTATTACAATATCTCCTCCCCGACACTTTCTTCCGGGAGGGTTTTATAAAAGGTGTTGTCATTGTTTCTCAGATGTTGCGATGGTGGTACCAATGTTTCATGAATGAGTATGATATGAGGATATAATACTCACAATTAATCACGGTCCGTATTTTCACAACCAACCATATGATATATTTCCACAATCAACCATAATGATATAATTTCACAACCATGTAAGCCAATATCTACTCATTATTTCCGTTTCATCCATGAATTACCACATGTCTCATATACCAATAAGTATGAATATATCACAATAAACCAATGGTACCACATTAGGCATTTCAAAAATACAATACAATTATTCACATGTATTCAGAGTTATCAACATCACATGAGACTCCACACAGTCACACACATCACATAATATCTCAATTTCGACAATTACATCACATATAGGCCCCCCACACAAGCACAATACATAGATATCCATTTTTCATGATTAGTTCCCACTCTTAACATGCATTTTGTACTATTATTTATTACCCAATCCAGCCTAAAAGAGTTAAGTTATAATCTACCTCGAAAGCTATCCATCCCAAAACTACAGCATTGCATCTATCCTAGAAGTTTACATATGATAAAGAGATGATGCATCAAAACCCCCCTAAACGTGTCACTTCAACTTACTTTATCAATTAAACTTAACATGCATTTATTTATCCCCTTAACATCTTTAAAGTGAATTAATTTAAACCCTAAATCTGATGTGGAATTTTTAAAAAAAAATGCGTGATTTTTTTTTAAATGGTCCCACTTTTATATAGTATATATATATCCAAATCACACTCTTTCTTTTCCTATATATCTAAATTACACCCTTTCTTATTCTATATATCCAAATCACACCTTTTCTTCTCCAATACCACCCACCCCTCACCCTCACCCCACACCCCCGCACCCCTTTTTTTTTTTCTCTTACACCTCTACCCCACCTCACACCCCTTTCTTTTATTTTTTTTTCTTACACCTTCACCCCCACCCCAAGCCACCCCGCCCAATTCCCTTTCTCCTTCTTCAAACTCACCATCTTCATTTTTATTAGATTTCATCAATTTTATAAGAAAAAAATGTGTATAAAATATCTGGTTGTTGATGCAAGTTTTAATTTGAATAAACAAATAATTTTGGATGTTTGGTTTGGATGCAAACTTTGATTTGAAGTGGCAACTTGATCTTTATGAATTACGAAATTCGTAATCCATAAAAATAAATTTAAATGTTTGGTTTAATTCATAAATTTGAATTTCATAAGCTTTATTTCGTAATTCATCTTTATGAATTTTGGGGTTAGGTGCGAGCTGTCAGGGGTGGGGGTGGGGGTAGAAGAAGAATGGGGGGTTGGTGGGGCTTGAAGAAGAAGGGGAAAGGGGTAGGATGGGCGGAGGGGGGAGGGGGGGAGGAGGAGATTTTTTCTTTTCTTTTTTTAATATTGTATTATAAATAAACTAGTGGGGTCACTTTTTAAAAATAATTTTTGATGTGGCACTGATATGGCGCTGATGTGGCGCAAGTGTAATACACTCTCCGTAGTAAGAGTAGTGTTATTTTTTTAAGGTGGACTTCAAAAAGATTTAGGGGGTAAATAATTATTTGTAAAGTTTAAGTGTTAAATAAGTTGTCGAAACAAATTCAGGGGGATTTTGATGTATTATCTGCTGGATAAATACTCTTTTTGCATGTGTCACCGGTGAATTTTAGCTTATTTTTCCCCAAATCACCAAGTTGATGGATCAACTCCACATTGAATAATTGTCTGATTCTGTTAATTGTATTGATATAATTTTTTCACCAAAAGTATCCAATGAATGAAGAAAGAATGGATGATGTTGATCAATTCTTTTAGACGTCATTGACGAACCGTTGACAAAGAAAATGGGCTAAATCTACTCTAATATCATGTTGAATTTGGAGCTAGAATGGAAGAACTAATTAAACAAAGAAAAATAGAGAATTTCTATTACTCAACTCTCATTTTGGGAGAGGAGAAAAATTACAACTGAACTAACTCATCTACAAAATATCTTCCTCTATATACACTGATAACCACCGACTCTATCTAATCTAATCTCTTGTTAACCAACTACATAACAGTGTAACTAACTCTGTAACAGTACCACTAATCTGCCAGCTCAGCTATACCAATTCTCCCTTACTATTCTAGCCACCATCATTGTGTGCCATGTATGTCATCACTTTCAATACTCTTGCCAGGTGTCATACCTATTTTCATCTGATATAACTAATTTTAGGACCATCACCTAAGGCATAACTCAAGTTTCTAAATTTTTTTTGCAAGTTTGACCTCTTCATATCAACATCAAAAATGGATAAAGTTTAGACATACATGTTTATAATTTAGCTTTCCAAGCAAACATCAGAAAGAATGCCAAAAGTTAGGCATGATAGTAGTCTCAACCTTTCGACATTTTTGTTTTGAATTTGCCCGACGATCCAAATATTCGATATCTTTTGTTTGAAGTTTGGTGTAACATTCCATAACTTTTAATATTTTTATCTGAAATTTGGAGTTACAATCCCGATTTCATGTTTAAATTTAATTTGTAGATGTCACTTCTTTCTTAGGCTTAAAAGGGAGCCCAAGGTGCAATGATGATAGATTTGTTGCGTGAATCTCAAAAATAGATTTAAATTGGAGTAGTTTTTAAATTTTAGCTCAAATAAAATTTTTTTTCTTAAAATAGTCTTTACCTATTAACTAATTTTTTTTTTGGATAAAATTATCCCTGATCAATGAAGTAAATTACATAAATATCTTCATAATGGATAACAACTCCATATTTATATTTTTTAACTTTTATTTTTTTTCTCTTTTTAATTTTACTTTGATTTTTCTTTTCTCTTTTCTCTTTTTATTTTTATTTTTCTCAACTTCTTTCTTTTTTATTTTATATTGTTTTATTTTTTCTTTCTTCTTTTTTTTGTTCTTTTTAGTTTTTCTCAACCCTTACTTTTTTTTAACATCTTTCAACGTCTACTTTTATAAAAAAAAAAAAAAAATCTTTGATTTTTTTCTTTTTAAATTTTTCTCGACCTTTATTTTTATTTAATTTTTTTTATCAACCTTTATTTTTTTCTTATTTTCTCTCAACTTCTACATTTTCTTTGATTCTTTTTTTAATATTTTTTTTTCCGTAATTTTTATTATTTTTGTTGTTTTTTTCGATTTCTTCCATTCAAGTTACATCTCATGAGCAAGAGTTGACATTATCACATAATAAAGAAAAAACTTACGACTTTTGAACAATAAGCTACGTTTCATGGATAAGAGTTGACACTACTACATTGTAGAGGCAAGACTTAGGACTTTCAAACAACAAGTTATGTTTCATGGGCAAGAGTCGACACTACCACATTGTATTTTGATTTAGGAGATGTTTTATAACTCTTAACATTAGAGGAAAGACTTAGCTCGGGGACTTTCAAACAACAAATTATACCCCACGGGCAAGAGTTGACTCTACCACGTTATGTTTTCATTTATGAGATGTTCTACAATTACTGCCTTAGAGGCAAGACTTAGCTCAAGAACTTTCAAACAATAAGTTATGTTTCATGGGCAAAAGTCGACACTACCACATTGTATTTTGATTTATGAGATATTCTACAACTATTATCTTAGAGGCAAGACTTAGCTTAGGGACTTGCAAATAAAAAATTATGCCCCACGGGCAAGAGTTGACTCTACCACATTTGTTTTCATTTATGAAATGTTCTACAACTATTGTCTTAGAGGCAAGACTCAGCTCAAGGACTTTCAAACAACAAATTATGTTCCACGGGAAAGAGTTGACTCTACCACATTATGTTTTCATTTATGAGATGTTCTACAACTCTTGCCTTAGAGGCAAAACTTGACTCAAGGACTTTCAATCTACAAATTATGTCCCACGGGCAAAAGTTAATTCTACCACGCTATATTTTCATTTATGAGATGTTCTACAACTATTGCCTTAGAGACAAAACTTAGCTCAAGGACTTTCAAAAAACAAATTATGTCTCATAGATAAGAGTTGACTTTACCACATTATGTTTCATTTATGAGATGTTCTACAACTATTTTCTTAGAGGCAAGACTTAATTAGCTCAAAGACTTTCAAACTACAAATTATGCCCCACGGGCAAGAGTTGACACTACCATGTTATGTTTTTATTTATGAGATGTTCTACAATTCTTGCCTTAGAGGCAAGGCTTAATTAGTTCAAAGACTTTCAAACTACAAATTATGCCTCAGGGGAAAAAATTGACTCTACCATATTATGTTTTCATTTATGAGTTGTTCTACAACTATTGCCTTAGAGGCAAGACTTCGCTCAAGGACTTTCAAACTACAAATTATGCCCCACAGGCAAGAGTTGAACCACCACGTTATGTTTTCATTTATGAGATGTTCTACAACTCTTGCCTTATAGGCAAGATTTAATTAGCTCAAAGACTTTCAAACTACAAATTATGCCCCATGGGCAAAAGTTGACTGTACCATGTTATGTTTTCATTTATGAGATGTTCTACAACTATTGCGTTAGAGGCAAGACTTAGCTCAAGGACTTTCAAACTATAAATTATGCCCCACGGGCAAAAATTGATACTACCACGTTATGTCTTTCATTTATGAGATGTTCTACAACTCTTGCCTTAAAGGAAAGACTTGGCTCAAAGACTTTCAAACTACAAATTATGCCCCACGGACCAGAGTTGACACTACCACGTTATGTCTTTATTTATGGGATGTTTTACAACTCTTGCCTAAGAGGCAAGACTTAGCTCAAGGATTTTTAAATAATAAATTATGCTCCACGGGCAAGAGTTGACACTACTG
Organism: Capsicum annuum; assembly: GCF_002878395.1. NCBI lineage: Eukaryota > Viridiplantae > Streptophyta > Magnoliopsida > Solanales > Solanaceae > Capsicum > Capsicum annuum. The sequence goes on along the minus strand of NC_061119.1, from coordinate 36,952,128 downwards.
CATTATGTCTTTATTTATGAGATATTCTACAACTCTTTCCTTAGAGATACGACTTATCTCAAGAATTTTCAAAGAACTTTGTAACAATAATTCATGCCCTTAAATTTGCTTTGATAGCAAAAAAAGAAGATACCTTTGCGGATTATCCAATTTTTTATTTATTAGCAAAATATAGTAGAAGTTGGGAAAAAGGAAAAAAACGATCAAACAAAATAAAGAAATATAAAAAAAATTGAGAAAAAGAGGAAAAAAAATTAAAGATCAAGAAAAAA